>NW_026652284.1:3035648-3101270 GCF_009828535.3 Hylobates moloch | reverse complement strand
TCCCCCATTTATTATCCATCCATCCAAACATCCTTCCACCCATTCATTCATTCAACAATATCAGTCTATCCATCCATCCATCCACCCACCCCATCCATTCAACATCCCTCTACCCAACCATACATTCACCCACCCACCCACCCACCCACGCATCCATTCACCCACCCACCCCATCCATCCACCCACCCATCCATTCATCCACTCACCCACCCACCCCGTTTATCCGTCCATCTGTCCACCTACCTACCCATCCATCCATCCACCCCACCCACCCCCATCCATCCACTCACTCACCCCATCCAGCCACCCATTCATGAAGATCACTGAACCCCAAGCACTGGGCTGGTTCTGGGTTCTGGGAGGGCTCAGACCTGGTCTCTGCTCTCAGAGCAGCACAGAGTCCTGCGGTCTGTTTGCCCCAACCTTCTCCCCTGACACAGGCTGGAGGTCAAGCCCAGATGTTGGGTGTGAGTGTGCTGGCACAGATTTTGTGGGCCTATGTGTGTGTTGCATGCTGTGGGCTCATCTGGGCAGAAAGAGGAACCAGAGCTGTCCCCAGCGAACCCACCCCCAGTACACTCCTGTTTCCCAGGGATTTTGCAGTACAGCTGAGACGTGAACCAAAACTCTTTTTTTTTTTTTTTTTAGACGTTGTCTCTCTCTGTCCCCCAGGCTGGAATGCAATGGCGCGATCTTGGCTCACTGCAACCTCTGCCTCCTGGGGTCAAGCGATTCTCTTGTCTCAGCCTCCAGAATAGCTGGAATTACAGGCATGCACCACCAGGCTCGGCTAACTTTTGTATTTTTAGTATAGACGGGGTTTCGCCCTGTGGGCTAGGCTGGTCTTGAACTCCTAACCTCAAGTGATCCACCTGCCTTGGCCTCCCAAAATGCTTGGATTACAGGCGTGAGCCACCGCGCCCAGCCATGAACCAAAACTGTTGATCAATGAGTGTCCCCAGACCATAATGTGGGCAGTTTTCATGTCACCCTGGGGACAAATACAAAAGCCATTAGGGGTTTGGGAAAATCTTGGCCTTTCTCAGAACTGCTGTCACACGGCAGCCACCAGGGGGCGAGAGAGCTCTGCCTTCCTGGCAGGCCGAGGCAGGGTGAGGGTGGGACATGGGTTTCAGAGAGCCCTCCTGGGCCCTGGTTCCACTGACATAAGGGGCTGCTCTTAGAGGATGGTGGGATGGGGACCTCAAAGGGGGCCTGGGTACAGGGTAGAGGCTTGTGGAGGACCTGGAGACTGGGTACAGGGACAGGAGTCTGGGGTGTCCTGGGGGCCTGGTACAGGGATGGGGACCTGGTGGGGGAGGCTGGGGCTGGGTACAGCATGGAGCCTGGTCTCAGAACCAGGTACTGGGAAGGTAGAGGCCTGCCATTGCCTGCCTTCCCCTGGGGGCCTAGTACCCACTCCTCACCTCCTGTTCTGCCCCTGCCCCACCATCCTGCAGCAACTTCAAACCCTCTGTTTCCCCCTACCCGAGCCTTTCACACCAGTTGGGCCCCACATCAGCTCCAGAATGGTGTCCCAGAAATTTCTGCTGCCTTTGGGCCAAAGGTCAAAGCCCCCAGCCTCTCCGTGTCCCCTCCCCTCCAGCCTGCATGCCCCCCAGTCCCCTGCACCCCCCACCCACGTGGTGCCCAGCGGGGCCTCCCGGCTCTCCACCCTGCTGACCAGCCTCAGCCTCCTGCAGGCCGCCTCTCCTGGGCCCCTGGCCTGGCCTAGGAGTCTTTCCACCATCCCTCAACCCCCCTCGTAGAATTTGCCACCACTTCAGGCGCTGTTGCTGGTTTGGTTCTGCCCCAGCCAATCCAGGGTCTAAATGGGCGGGGACCTCCCCATCTCCCAAATCCCTGTGTCTGGGAGCCCCAGGCCAGAGCCAGTGTTGGGCACCAACAGAGGAGAAGGCTGAAAACCCACTCCCCGCTATGGAGCTGGGCACGCTGAGGCCCCGAGAGTGCCCGAGGCGGATGCGGCGCCAGAGCAGCAGTGTGCACAGTGGGGCGGGTGTGGGTGAGGAAGGAGCCGCCGACGCAGACTTAACACAGAGCAGGGAGCTCTGCACAGATGCCGACGGGACAGGCAGATCAGCCAACTCAGGAGGGACAGGGGCTGCCCCAGGGGACCCCTCCCCCCGCCCGTACGGCTGACTGCAGGGCCCTGGGCACAGCCTGGCTCCTGGCCTACCTGTGGTGGCTCATAGGGCACCACGACGCTCTGCCTGCCGGTGACAGGGTCATCCACATACTGCGAGAGATTATTGCCTTCCACGCGGATGAGGTGGCTGGCTGGGGCAGACTGTCCTGCCGGGAGGGGTCGACACTTCAGAGAGGTGTGCAGAGGTGCCCACCCCTGTGCTAGGTGCAGAGGTGCCCAGCCCCGTGCAAGGTTCAAAGAGGTTCCCAGCCCTGTGCCAGCTGCAGAGGTGCCAACCCCTGTTAGGTGCAGAGAGGTGCCCAGCCCTGTGCCAGGTGCAGAGGTGCCCACCCTGGTGTCACGTGCAGAGATGCCCAGCCTCATGCCAGATGTAGTGGTGCCCAGCCCTGTGCCAGGCAGAGGTGTCCAGCCCCATGCCAGGCGCAGAGAGGTGCCCACTCCTATGCCAGGTGCAGAGGTGCCCAGCCCCATGCCAGATGCAGAGGTGCCCACCCTTGTGTCACATGCAGATAGGTGCCCAGCCCCGTGCCAGGTGAAGAGGTGCCCAGCCCCATGCCAGGTGAAGAGAGGTGCCCAGCCCTGTGCCAGGTGCAGAGAGGTGCCCATCCCTGTGCCAGGTGCAGAGGCACCCAGCACTGTGCCAGGTGCATCGCAGCAGAACTGAGACCACCAGGCCCAGTCCTGTGGGCTTCCAGATGAGGCTCAGGCCAGCTGGCAGCCCTTGTGCTCTGGGGGTGCCTGCCCAGTGGCTCTGCCCCCTGATTCTCCTGCTAATCCTTGGGGTAGCCCGTAGGCCCTGCCAGGCACACTGGAGAGAGGAGCTATAACTCATAGGATCTCTGGGGCCCCAGAAGGCCGCTGCCCTTCAGACTCTGCCCAGACCATTTGCCCCTGCCCAGGAGCATGGGCCCCCCCAGGTCCCACTCAGAACTGGGAAAATGGGGGCTGGCAGAGGCACTGAAAGCCCTCCCCAGGGGAATGGCTAAGCCCATGCTGTCAGCCCCAATCTCTCCCAGTTAGGCAGCCCCTGGCTGTGCTGTCCAGGGTGCTGGGCAAAGTGCCACCGTGGGCAGAGGAGCTGGGGGCCTCACCTTCGTTGAAGTCCCTCCCGAGCTCGTGGTTGGGGCAGCGTTTCACGACGTCGGTCACGTGCTCCGCCTTCTTGTAAACAGGCATGGCCCGGATGGCGGTGCCCGGGGGTGGCGGGGTGGACACCTTGATCTGGATGGGGCACGTCTTGGCAATCTGGCAGTAGAGTTTCTTCAAGAGCGGGGAGTACTGGAGTGGGGGAGAGGGAACGGGTGAGACCAGTGGTCCCAACTGCACCCCTGTCCAGGCCACCCCGCATTGGGAGCCACGTCCTCCCCATGGGAGCCCCTTCCACAAGCCCCAGATGAAGACTGCCCCGAGCAGCCCCTCTGCTGAATCCCTCCAGGTGTTTGTCCTTCGAGGCGTGAATCCAGGCACGGCTGCCCTGGCACCCACTCCACAGCCATCGGGTCATTTGGGCTCCATGACAGCAGGGGTGTGAGTGCCGGTGGCAGCCAGGCAGAGAGGCTTTAGGTTTATGAATGGGGACAAGAAAGGCCAGGAGAGCAAGAAGGGGCTGCTGGAGAGTGAGGGCGGGAACGGGGACTGGGAGCCAGGCCTGAGGAAGCCATGTCCCTGACTGCAGCGTTTTGAAGAGGTGGGTTTCGAGCACTTTGAAGAGGTAGGTTTGCAGCATTGAATCTGTTTTTAAGACCAGAGCTAGTCTTCTCTGGCATTTGCACAGAGCAAGTGGTTAATGTGTGATGGGATGGGTGCCCGCTACGCATTCAAGCTTCCATAGAGAGCTCTCTGGGTTGGCGTGAAGGCCTCTCACGGCCTCAGCAGCCCTGGTGACTCTGACACCCTCTCCTGCTGGGGCCACCAAGTCTGAGCAGCCGAGCTGTGCGGCTTGGTCTGGGCCACTCTGGGGGCCCCTCTGGGCTTACAGCCCCAGTATCCCCAGCTTGGGACTCGAGGAGCTAATAGGTCTGTCTGGAGCTGGCGTGGGCCCTGCTGCAGGAGGACTGGATGACACCCTTCCTGATCCAGCCCCTGCAGAGGCCTCCAGTGTCCTCGCCTCACAGGGCCCGGCTGCCCATCTGAGGACCCAGGCCGGCTCTCATGAGTTCTAAAAGTGACCCCGCTGAGGCCACTGCAGGGGCGTCCACTCACTTCCAAGCTGGCTGATTTCCCAAGTGTCAGGCTCCTGGACACCTGCTGGGAGTCCTCATGCCCTCTCCCCACAGGGCCATCAGGAATGATCCCCAGTCTCAGGTTCAGAGAATGACTTCTGCTGCCATCTCATGGCCTCTGCGCCCCTCACCAGCCCCCGATGACTCAGAATCACAAGTCACTGCAGCCGCAAGTGCCCTGGAGAATGTCCCATCGCACTCCACCATGGAACAGCTGGGGAAACTGAGGTCGGAGACAGGGAGCTACTGGCAGAACCAGGGAAGCTGCAGGTGGAGTCTTCCCTTTGCCAAGGAAGTTAGGGGGCCCTGACCCCCGACCCCCACTGGCCACCAGCACTGCCTCTCTGGCCATCAAGGGACATGAGGGGCTCTCAGGAGCCACATAGGTCCTTGGCAGGTGCAGGCACGTGAAAAGCGAGGAAGGAAAAAGGAAAGAGAAGGGGGAGATGGAGGTGACGGAGCCTTTGAGCCATGGTGGGTGGGGCCTGGGTCCCCGGCACCCTGAGCGCCCCTGTTCCTGCGCAGTAGGAGCAGTCCCCTCTCTGATGAGCTACTTGGGCTCCCCGAATGAGACCCAGCCAGGAATGCTGGCCTGTCCCTGCCACGGGTGTGAGGGGGCTGGAGGGACAAGTGGAAGGGGGTCTTTCAGTGGCCTCCTCAGGATGGGAATTGGATACCAAAGGGCTGGCCCCTCCTAGGTCCTCCGTCCATCTGGAGCCCCTGGAGCCAGAGTGGCTCCACTGCCCCTGCCTGCAACCCCCACCTTGGGCACAGGGCCTTAGGCAGGAAGCCGCCCATCCCCAGTCCTGTTTGAAACGCAGGAAGGAACCATCATGCACAGCCCTGCAGGTGAGGCTGGGCGCTGTTTAGAAAAGCAGGAAACAGGCTGAGTGCAGTGGCTCACGCCTGTAATCCCAGCACTTTGGGAGGCCAAGGTAGGCAGCTGAGGTCAGGAGTTCGAGACCTGCCTGGCCAATACAGTGAAACCCTGTCTGTACCAAAAATACAAATATTAGTCAGGCAAGGTGGCAGGCGCCTGTAGTCCCAGCTACTCGGGAGGCTCAGGCAGGAGAATCGCTTGAACCCAGGAGGTGGAGGTTGCAGTGAGCCGAGATCGCACCATTGCACTCCAGCCTGGGCGACAAAGTGAGAATCCATCACAAAAAAAAAAAAAAGAAAGAAAAGCAGAAACAGCCTTGCAGAGCTAGCAGCCCACCCCTGTGCGGGCGCCTGCCCTGGACTGTTGGAGCTGCAGGCTTGGGCACGGCGGGAAGGACGGCAGTCCCCTTGTTGTGGGGTCAGTCTGGCTTCCCTAGAGGTGACCACTGACGTACAGTGTCCCCACCATTACAAATGCCCCCTTTGCTCCCCACAGCATCACTTGGGAGGATAAGCAGGTAGCCCTGCCCCCAGGGCACATGGGAATAGCTCGCAGCACAGACCCTCTGGGACTAGGACCCTCAGGAGACTCAGACAGGGCTCTTGGCCCAAACTTGGAGTGGCCTGTGTCCAGGCACTGGTCTCTTGGACAAAGGCCCTGCCTGAAGCCACACACCACGCCTGGTCTCCATCTGTGCTGGTTGGGGACAGAAGGAGGAGGGGCCAGGTGGTGGCAGGCTCTTGTCTGCCAGTGCCTGGAGCAGGAGAGAGGAACACAGGGCCAGCAGCTGTGTTGCCAGGCTTCTCTGAGGCCAGGGCAGCCTACAGGGTGAGCTGCCCATTGCTGAGCATTTATGGAGCACCTCTTGTGTGCAGAGCACCCAGGCCCCCTGGAATTCAGGCACCTGGTTCTGTCCCCCCATCTCTCCTCAGTAACGTGTAGCAGATGGAGGTATGCAGGTGGTATTCAATAAATGCCATCCATCCTAGCCGCTCCCTAGGGAAACCGCAGAGCAGGGAGGGGGCAGCAGACCCCCCTTGAAACAGACCCCAGCCAGGGTGGCTCAGGTCAGAGTCTCAGGGACAGCAAAAGGAGAAGGGCCTCTGAGGTCCGTCCATGTGGGTGGCAGTTTTGGCTTTGTGCTCGTCAGCTGGGACGCCTCTAGCCACGGCACAAGCCTCTCCACCTGCATCTCTGACTCACTGCGTGTCCCCTGGGAACACAGTGGCCTGCAGGTGTTAGTGGCTACTGCGCCTTCGTCATTCTCAGCACCAGGTGAGGAGGTGTAGGTTGCAGGGGGCTGGTGCCACACAGGCCCCACTTCCCTACAGTTCCCTTTCCGGGGCTGAGTCCCCTGAGGCTTCTTCCACCCTAGTGCCCCAGCCCACGGCCTGAGATGGGGGTGCGGGAGCGGAGGCCACCTGGGCTCCTCAGCCGGTTGGACACAGATGGAGTAAGGCTCTGGGTGCAACCAAGCCTGCGGGCAGAGGCCCCGGCAGCCCTTGCTCCCTGACAGCCCCATGGAGTCTGAACAGCGTGAAGGGTTTCACAGCTCCTGCCTGGCCCCTGCAGCCTTTCCCCTAGGCCCCTGCAGCCCTTCCCCTAGGCCCCAGCACCCCCGGCCATAGTCCTCTGCGGAGCCTCAGCTCCCACCCGCCTGGGCCTCAGGGTGAGCCGTGCTCCCATTTCGCAGACCTAGGCAGCGGCCTCTGGGCAGCGCCCTGCTGAGCCCACCCCACTCCCTCTGGGTCTCCGGGCAGGGTGAAGTGGCGATCCTTGCTCTGGAAGCTGTGTGGTGGGGCGTCCCAGGGCCAGGGCGCACAAAGTGGGTGCAGGACCCAGTGTGTGCTCCCGTCTCTGCACTATCTGAGGGACTCCCGTCTGCAAGAGGTCCTGGGGGCCCATGCGCGGGGAGCACTGTGGATGCCCCGCCCCACCCCGCCCCGGGGAGGAGCTGGGGCACGCCGGGAGCTGTCCCTGGTACCTGGTGCAGGCGGCAGCTGGACCACCCACCCTGGGAAGTGGGGGCTGGGACTGGAATGTGGAGCGGCCTGGAATGGGCAGGTCTTCAACCTGGGCCAGTGGCAGAGGGAGGCCCAGGCCTCGGTGGAGAGCAAGGAGGCCCCTGTCCTCAGGCAATGTGAGCACCTCTCCTCCCCTCTGGCCAGTAAGGCCACCAAGGTCCTGGGCCTGGCTCTCCTCCCCACAGGGGTGTCCCCAGTGCAGTGCTCACATGGCCTTCGGGGCATACATGCCTGGCAGACCTCACTCTGGCACTAACTGGACCCCAGGTGCCCAGCCTGGCCGGAGCTGGGTGGCCTCGGGGCGGGATGTCTGTGACGTCCCCTGCCCTGGCAGCATCTGGGGGTGGGTGACAAAGGTGGCCACAGGAGGGAAGGGAGCCCTGAGAGATCCAGGTCCTTCTAGAGGGTGGCTGAGCCCCGGACGGCTCCAGCGCTCCCCCAGCTCCTTCCTCCTGTCTCCCCAGCAGGCCTCTGGGCTTCAGGCCTGGGCTTGGCCCTGTGGAAAACGGGCAGGAGGAGGAGGACTCTGGGGGAGCCTCTTCTATAGGAAAGGTCACGTGGAGACACTTCCCCTCCGCCGCCCCCCTCCTGCCTTCTCCTTCCCTAGAACCGCTAGATGGATGTGTTTCAACAGATTCCGAGCTGATAAAATCGTGTTTATCTTCGGCTGTTGACACGGAGCCGCCTGGACTTGCCTGCCCAGGGTGCATGCACCATCCTGCTTGCAGGAAAGGGTTTGCCCAAACGCCACTGTGCCCATCCCTCCCCACGCTGCCGCCTCCTCTCCGACCCTCCTCTCCTTCCCCTCCTCCCCACCCCAGTACAACATGGGCCCGGCCTGGCTGGGAGCCCTGGGCCTGGCACGGCTGGTGTGGGGGTGGGCGAGGGGCGGGTGCGGCGCGGGGCTGCTAATTTCCTCGTGCCCGCTCCTCGCTCCCCAGCAGCTGGGTGCCCGGCACGGGCAGGTTTGGGCAGGAGGACAGTGGAGAGGTGATAATAACTTGTCTGTCATTTTCCTGGGACATGTAGCATCTTGCAAACCGCAAATACCGTTAACCAGCGTGGGTGAATCTGTTGCAACAGATTCTGGAAGATGGGGCCTGTAGTGGGGGCTTTTATTTTTTAAATGATTTTTTTATTGCCCACTTTTATCCAGTTTCCTTGCTTGTGTGTGCGTGTGTGTGTTTAGGGGCAGAGGCACATTTCTCTCCTCTCTGGGGTTATGGGCCTCTTTGAGCCCACCCTCTGCCAAGGCCCTGGACCCTTCCTCTCCCTAGAAAAGCTCCTGGGGCTGAGCCACAGAACCCTTGCCATTAAATTCATGGGTTCACAGATGGACCCCCTAAAACACATGCATGAGCCAGGGTCAACAGCCTGTGGATTAGGGTCCTCCTGGGTCCCTTTCTCCTTCTGAGAGAGGAAGGGTATCCTCAGGTGGCAGCCACAGGGCACCCTCGGTGACAGCCCCCTTTGTGGGAAGCTGTGGCCTACACTGGTGCACAATGTCACTATTGCCCTCAGAGAGCTGCTGGGAGCACAGGCTGGGCTCTGACAGATGTCAGGGAGGCCTGGCAGGATGTCACAGGGCTGGTCCCTCCCTGCCCCAGGGAAGCCACTAGCCTGGGGAGGGGGAAAGGACACATGTGGCAGTCGCCCCTGTTTCAGAACACCCTGGTGTTAAGCTGGGGCTCCCATGGTCAAGGCAGTGACGGCTCACTCACCAGGACACCCACAGCCCACAGGCCAGGCAGATGAGAGGCTCAAGCGAGCTTCAGAATGCCCGTGAGGCCACAGCCAGTGCCAGGCCCAGCACTGCCCAAGAAAAGAGGCTGCTGTGAAAGAGCTCCTGGCTGGAGGGGACAGATGTGTCTGCTGGCATTCCCATGCTGGCCAGCCGGGGCTCCCAGGCCAGGAGCTCTATGGAGGATGAACTAGAGGCAGAAACATCCTCTGCAGATGCCAAGCGATCCTCAGCCCTGACGGAGGCCTGCTAGAGCCCAAGAGGCTGTGGACAGGAAACTGCTCACTGGGGAGGGCAGGCCAGGGGCAAGTGGGAACCCTGAGGAGCTGGGCAGCCTGCCCCACCACGACCTTGAGCCGTGTCCTAAACAGGTGAGCAGGAGCCACACGGGGGACTCTCACGGCCTGGAAGCGCGGCTCCCTGGGAGACACTGAGTTCACCCAGACCACAGGAGCCGGAGCCTGCTTGGCCCTCGTCCCATGCACGGCTGCCTCTGGGGCTCTCCATCCTGGGCTATGATCGGGGTAGGGGAGGGAAGCAGGTATGTGCTGAGCCCAGGACAGACTTGGTGGCTTTGTCTCCAGTGCATAGTGAAGGCCCAGGAGTCCGGTAGGAGACCAGGGCCACAGCCAGAGGGGATAAGAGGGGCCTAGTGTGGGGGGAGGCTGCGAGGCAGCGTTCGCCCTAGGCGTCTGCCTCCGCTGGTGTGGAGACCTGGGGAGATGGTGAGTGCTGTCCACCTGCTGGGGAATGGGGCACCCAGGTCCACCCTCATGGCCACATCCACTGCCCACTGATGCCTGCCCTGTGTGGGGCCCTCACCCGACCTTGGCCCTGGGAGGTCAGGCACTGTCAGTCCGTTTAGTGACCCAAACTTGCCCGCTAAGCTGGGGTAGACCAGCACCCAGACCAGAGCTGTCTGACCCCCAGGCTCCATCTCCCAGCCCTTTGTCACTGCTGGGCTTGACTTGGGTCCTGGGGCCTGGGGTCGGGGTCTAGGCAGAGACCCGCCTTAAGCACCCCTGGGTTCCAGGAAGACTGGGCACTGCAGAGGCGTCAGACCCGCCTTAAACACTCCTGGGTTCCAGGAAGACGGCACTGCAGAGATGTCAGGTGGAACATGGGCTTCTTCCCCTGTGGCTGGGCTTAAGCCCCTCAGGGGTAAGGGGAACAACAGCCAGGGGCCTCACCTGCCCTGATCCTGCTGGGGATGGGTCTCCATGGACAGTAGAGACTGAGACTCACACAGGCTGCCTTGTGTCTGGCTGGGATTGGGTGGCCTGGCCTGGACAGCTCCAGTCTCTGCTTTGCTGCCGAGATGCTGTGTGAGGCGCTCAGGGCCCAGTCCCCACCCGGTCGCCGCTGTCCTGATTCACTGAGACCGCGTGCGGGTGCCCGGTGAGTGCTACTATCACTGTCACTCTGCCCAAGCTCGGGAAGGAATGAGCTGCCCAGGCAGGACGAGGAACTCCATCTGCTCTTATTCCAGGACCCAGGTACCCCATCTGGGGCCTTGGGGACAGAGGGGGTGGCAGGGCAGTGCCCTGGGTCCACAGAGACAAAAGCTGGGCTTGCAGAGGGCCCTGGAATGCCCACCAGCAGCTGCCCCTCCGCTCTGAAGACACAGAGTGTTCAAAGCACCGCACTCAGCCTCTGGCCCGAGCCGGGACCAAGCACAGGGTCCTCTGCCCACAACTTGCTTTTTGACAGCGCCAGCTGGAGGGCCCGTGCCAGTAGCCTGGTCTCTCCTCTGGCCTCTGGCAAGGACCTAGCTAGTGGGGCTGTGGGCCAGGCCCTGGAGCTATCCCACAAGGGGCCCAGCAGGCTGGCAACAGGCCTGCTCTGCTCACTGCAGAGAGGGCCCCTTAACTCCTGGGGAGGAAGCCCCCACGATCCTCACCCCTACCCTGACTTGTGGCTTTGAGGAGAAGCCAGGATTAACCCAGCCTTTTGAGGCCCGGCTTTGTCAGCTGTGGGGATTGGAAGGGTGCCCCAGGGTCAGTGGGTGCCCTCTGCTCACAGGACGGTCCCGGAGTCTCTGGCTACAGCTTCCTGGGACAGCCTTGGGGGCTGGAATTGGCAGCAGCTGGAGGTGGCTGGGGACAGCGGAGGGAGGGGAGGAAGCTGTGGACATGGTGGGATGGTCCCTCTTCAGCTTTTAAGGTAATAGTTGGCTAGAATCTAGGTTTTTGCTAAACTTTGTAAATCTTCAGTGAAATGCCTGGGGGAAGGAGAATTTTGGCCTCTAAATCTCTGACCCCCTGCAGAGAGTGGTATCTCCCCAATGCCAGGTGCAAGGAGCTGGGTGCTTCGCTCCAGTGGCATGGCTTGGGGAGGGGTGGCTTTGCAACCCTTGGGGCGGCTCTGGGCTTTAGGTCATCCCCCTGTGCGGTTTCCCCATGGGCTCTGACTTCTGCTTCACTGAAGCTTGGAGTGCTGTTAACTTCTCCAAAAGGGTCTTTCTGCTCTAAAATGCGCTGTTCCATTCAAAGCCTCTGCAGCCCCATCATAACCCCTGGCTGTGGACACCAGCCTCGGCCACCACCTAATCTCTGAGCCTCACGCTGTCCGCCTGGAGTGCAGAGAAGATGCTTTTCTTTCCAGCTGGGACACCCTGGAATTGTCTGTCCTCCTCTTCCTGAGGCTCCTGGGAAAAGGGACAGAAGGTCTGGAGGTCGCTCAGGGCTTTCTCTACCCAGAGGCAGGGGCTGGGCCTCCAGGGTCCGTCCACATACCTTGAACGTGGCTTCAACTTTTGGAATCTCAGAAAATCCCAGAAGTGACCACTGGCCTGGGGTGGTAGAAACCCACCAGACCGGGAAGCAAAACTTTAACCCGCTGCCCAGCTGAGCCCCTCACCTTGCCCTGAGTCCCACGCGGCCCTGCCTAGGACCAAATCTTGGCGTCAGCACTGGGTCCAGGAGAAGCCGGGGACGGCCCTCCCCTGCGGGCCTCTCTTTCCCCCTGTCAACGGGAGTTAGTGGCAGTGAGGCCAGGCCTGGGAGGGGCGAAGGCAGAGGGGGCAGGGAGGCACCAGGAGAGGCCGGTCCCCAAGCCCAGCTGCCCGGCTTCTCGCCTGTGAGGGTGGCCAGCCTCGGAGCACTCCAGTGATAAAGCGTTCTTGAGGTATTTTCCTTTGTCAACAAAACCAAGCAGTGAAAGCAGACAGGGACAGCTCTCCACCCCCAGTCCCAGTTTGATTCACTGGCAAACAGCAGTGGAAGGCTCACGGGGGCTGAGGTACAGCCTGGGCTCCCTCCACACCCCCCTAGGGACAGGCAGGTCCCTCTGAGGGGTCAGCACCTCCTTATCGTTGGTTCCCCTGGGGGCCCTGAGGGTCACAGGGACCTGCCCCACAGAGCTGGGTGTAGAGGATGGGGCAGGGGGCAGGGGCTGCTCGTGGGGACCTGTTCAGGGACCTGTAGGGGCCGGGGTGGGGCATCACACGGGCTGCAAGGGCAAGGTCAGGGGTCTGGCTGTTGGAGCCAGGCCCGGCTCCGCCCTCTGCTGACAGGTGACCCTGGTGTGCCCTCTGGGAGCCTCAGTTTCCTCATCTGTAAAATGCAGAGTGTGGGAGGCCCTGCACATGGGGGCAATGTTGCTGCCAACGCTACTAATCAGACGTGCTGGGTCCACAGGGCTGTCCCCAAACTGGAAATAAGTCCTAGAAAATAGATGATTCTTCCTAAAACGTAAATTGCATCATGCCTCTCCCCCAACAGTCTCATGCCTATGGAAGGGAATCCTGTCCCCCAAGGGGTTCTCCCTCCTGTCTCCTCCAAGAACCAGGCAGTGTGGGGTGGAGCAGCAGGACCCAGGGTCTCAGAGCTGGGGCCTCCCCAGCCTCACTTGGGGCCTCCAAGGCTAAGTTCTGTGACCTCCAGGGCCCAAGAGTGAGTTCCTCTGGCTGCTTCAGAAAGTGGAGAGAGAAGAGCCGACCCCGGCTCGGGCCACGAACTCTGAGGCACTGACCGCAGCCAGAGCAGGCCTGCTGGAAGCTCCGTCTCTGCTGCAGATCCCCACGCTGCATGATGTGAGCAATTGCTGCAATTTCGCCCTAAGTACTCTTGTTTCCCCTAATAATCCACGTTTCATCTCCACAATAAACATTGTTAGAACTCTTCCCTCAGCTTTACGCACATATAATTGCTTCTGGTGCCAGTAAAAGGTATTAGTTCCACTCATGCATTCCATAAACTTTTAGGATAACGCAATTGATACCACGATCGTGTTGGGACACCTCCGCTATTATTCTCCTGCTTGCAAGCCTCCGAGGCGCTGGGAAGGTTGCTCCAGACCCATTAGTGTTGACTCAGCCTCATTCTCCCCAGGAATCCCGTGCAGAGCCTTTGTGCTTCCCTGGCCCTCCTTCCACATGTCCCTCCTGGAGGGGGGCTTTCCTACACATGGAGTCAGCTCTCCCCTAAGATGAACACGTGTGCGCGTGCACGTGCACACACACACACACACACACACACGCCAAGTCTGAGAGCAGCTGGAGGGCACTTGGGGCTGTGTCCAGGCCATCTGTCTGTCTGGAGGGATGCTGGGGCCGCTGGCCATCGCACCTGTGTGTGTCCTCACCATCCTGCCATGGCAGCCTGCCTCGTGGGCTGTGGGTGGTGTCACTCAGCATGCCCTGAGGTGCCCACAGATGCTGTGCTGGGCCAGGGCTTCCAACCCCACAGTGCCTTCTTGCCTGACATCAGAGCCCCGTCCCCAAACTTCCCAAACACCAAGGACAGCCACCTTCCCTGATGAGGCTGAGCTGGGGGCAGAACGGCTGAGCCGGGGTGTCACAGCATCCGATGCCCATTGCGTCCGGCTGTTCCGACAGCCAGAGGAACTCTTGTTCATTCTCTGCCCCGAGGGCCTCCTGGAACCAGCTGTCTGCGCCACTGCCAACCCACGGAGATCCCAGGACAGGAGTGGCTAGCAGGGCTCAGAGGCCAGGCCATGCCCCACAGAGAGCTCTGCACACGCTCTGACCCCACACTGTCCCACAGAGAGTGTTGAACTGGGAGAAGGGCACTGGTGTCACCATCAGCACTGCACTCACAAAGAGCCCACGTGTGTGGAGCACTCCCCAGGTACCCCGCCCTGCCCTAAGAAGTCCCAAGAGCCAGCTCTTTTGTCCCCACCATGGCTGGCAGGCCATACCTCTCTTTGCAGGTGAGGATGCCAGGGCAGACGGGAGAAGCAGCAGGTGCTCACGGGCAGCTCTGGGATTGGGACCCCAGCAGGCGCCAGCTCCACGCCTCTCACCATGCAGGGTCCCTCTCACCAAATGCCGGCCTTGCCCTACCGCTGGTCACTGGTTACACTCTCATGGCTAAACACAAATCCTTCCTCTGGCTGCTCGGTTACGCATGACCCGCCTCCTCCTCCTGGCTTTCCGTGGGGTGGGGGCTTCTAGAACCCTGGGCAGTGACCGGGGGAGGCCTGTGCATGTACACGCATGCCTGTGTGTTCACATGTGCCTGCGTGTGCATAAGGTACTTGTGTATCCACCCGTGTGCAAGCATGTGGGAGGGTGCCGTGTCTGTGTGTGTGCACATGCATGTGTATGCACACATATGTACAGGCCTGTGAACCGCAGCCTCCAGATCCCTCAGTGCCCAAGGAGATCTGAGGCCTGAGGGAAGCTGCTCAGGACAGATGGGACCCCCCGGGGCTGGAGAGACCCACCGTGGGCATTAGCAAAGCAGAGGTCAAAGACACCATTAGCAGCTGTGGTCACTTGGGGGCTGGTAAGGGTGTTTTTCCTGATTGGGGAAAAGGAAGGCGGCAGCCAATGTGGAATTTTACTTGAGAAAAATATGAATTATCTATCAGTTACCAGCCGGCTGGCATGCCGGGAGCCCCGGGAGTCACGGCGCAGAGGCCAGACGCAAGCACAGGCAGCAGGTCTGGGCAGCGCCTGCACGGTGGGACCCCAGAACTGGGAGCAAGCGGGCTGCCCGGCGGCCCCGTCCCGCCCTGTGAGCCGACCCCTTGCCTGCCCCTCTCTGGGCAAGGGAAGAAGCCCTGGTGGAGGGGGTTCTGCCCCCAGAGAGCTGAGGTGCCAAAAATCTAATTATCAACGTTTGTCCCACCTCTACCCCCTGGATCCACAGGGCTTCCGAGGAGGAGCCCTGGGTGCAGGCAATAGCATCTTCCTCCCCAGCTCCCGCCCCACTCCCCGGCGCCAGCATCCACAGAGCCCAGCAGGGAGGGAGTGAGGAGGCGTCGCTGCTCCTCTGCTGGGCACCAGGCAGAGCCTTCCCCTCCCGCTGGTGCAGCTGACCAGCCCGTCCCACAGGGCAAGGCCGCCCTGTCCTGCAGGACAAGGCAGTTGAGACAAAACCATGAAGTCCCTTGAACCTGATGCCACACACCTGGCAGGGGGTAGGGGTGGCAGACACCCCAGGTGGGGGAAGCCAGCCAGAGAGGGGCTTGCTCCTGTCCTTCCAGGAGGATCAGCTCAGACCACACCCAGTGCATTCCAAGCACGGTGAAGACCCCATCAGCATCCTCAGACCATGGGGGGAAGGGAGGCAGAGCTCCCACAAGCTGCCTGCCAGGACTCCGGGGGACACTCTCCAGAAACTGCCAGCATCATAAACCCCAGGTCAGGAGGTCAGTGTCCTTAGAGGGGAGAGAGTGGACTTAGGCAACAAGCCTGAGCGTGGGAGAGAAGCAGTGGTGAGGCTCCTGCTGCTGGAGGTGTGCAGGTGAGGATGCCTTGGGGCTTTCTGACTTGGCTTCAGGTGGCCCCACCGGACCACCAAGTGGGGTGGGAGGATAGTCCTGGGTCCCCCTTGCCCCACAGGCAGGTGCAGCTGCCATGGAACCACTCATTTGGGAGGCCCAGGCCAGCACACCACCACTACCACAATTAAGACAACACATGGGCCTCCTGCTGCGAG
Source organism: Hylobates moloch (assembly GCF_009828535.3). Taxonomy (NCBI): domain Eukaryota; kingdom Metazoa; phylum Chordata; class Mammalia; order Primates; family Hylobatidae; genus Hylobates; species Hylobates moloch. Next base: position 3,085,328 of record NW_026652284.1, on the reverse strand, counting down.
CTAAGCACTGTGCTGGCCACAGCCCCAGCACGGTCTTCCCATCCTTATCTCCACCGTGCAGTAAGGTGCGTGGAGGAGTAATTTCCAAACGGAGAAAACGGGGCGTTAGCGCTGGGGTCGGCATTGCCTGCCAGATGGAGGTGGTAGGCCTTGGAGGAGGTGCCAGGTCCTCTGCCCCTCGGCCCAACAGCCCACGGAGCCCCTTCCCATCAAGCCCAGGGAGTCCGGGCTGAGCCTGCTCTTAGCCCGGAGCCAGCAGTTGGGGGAGCCCATGGCTGGAGTGAGAATCAGAAACAACCGCAGGTAAGGGTGGGCGGGGCCTACAACCCAGACCCCAGACCAGCCCGGCAGGACTGTCCAGCTACCTGCAGAGCCTGACAGGCTACCTTAGGCTCCGCCCTGCCCCTCAACCCTCCAGGAGCGTGGGAAAACCGCAGCTATGGCCAGCAGGGCAGTGGGACCCCGTTCTTAAAGCGGAAAAACCTGAGGCGCCCTTGCTCAGCACTCCCCACAGGGGGTGGGAATGCAGCCGCCCTGCATGGACTTCAGGGGGCCAGCACTGAGCTGTGCCCGGGGAGGCGGGGCCCCGTGGGGGAGGGGATGCTGCCCAGTGGGCTGGACCAACCATGTGGCCCATAGATCCCCTCCTGCAGCCACGGCCTTGGTGCCGCTTGCCCCTCCTCAGTGCAGGAGGGGAGACCCGGAGGGCTCTTGGGGCTGCTGTTCCCGCCCAGCCCCTGCACACCCTCCACTCCTGGCTGGGGTCACGCAGCCTTCACTTTGCCCCTCCTGACAGACCCCCTCCCCTGAAGCCATCTGGGCAGGGCAGCTCAGTGGTTAGGAATACAGACGCAGAGGTGGCTGCCCCCACTTACTATGAGCAGAACTCTGGGCGAACCACTTCCCTCCCCACGCCTCGGCCTCCTTGGCTGTAAAAGGGGAGCAGTGATGGAGTCAGCCCTGTGCATTGTTGGCGGGTGCAAGAGTTAGCTCAACTCAAAGCCCTGAGCATGGTGCCTGGCTCGAGGAGACTGGCTGTGTGCACAGGTGATGTTATCAGAGTTAGCAAGATCCCCACCGTGGGCCAGGCTGTCCCCAGGGGCACCGCAGTGAAGACCTGAGTCCTTGGCATGGTGGTTCCACCCCGTCTCCTTGGCGCATGCCAATTCCTGGAAATGACACTCCAGAGACAGTGCCAGCAAAGCCCAAATCCACCCACCGGCAGATGCGTCTCGCTGCCTAGAGGAGGCAGGTTCTGCAGACCCTAGGGCTGTGGGCCTGTGTTGGACAGACAACTCTTGGCAGCAGAGCCCCTGCCTCTGCCCAGGACAGGATTTCAAACCAAAGACCCTACCTGAGCATGGGGAAGCCGCTGGCCAGCCTTGGCAGAGAACTCGCCAGTGGGGCCAAGTCCGTCCCCTCTGTGGCCCTTTGGAGGCTGGCTGGCTCTGGCCACTCACGTCCAGAGGGGTGGGCATACCCAGACTGCCCGGCCCTGAGACCTGCCTCCTGCCCAATGCTCCTCCTGGCCCCGGCCAGGTGGGAACCCTGAGCAGACAGTGCGGCGAGCTCAGACCTCTTGAGGTGCGGGGAACGTGGCCACCTCCTCTCCAGCCCGTAGCCCGCAGCCCTCACGGACCAGGGGAACTCACCGTCCAGGTGGCTGACTTGGCCGTGCTGGACTGCTGGAAAGTGACCTCGAAGTGGTGGGGTCCGGGGTAGTCGGTGTTGGAGGGGATGACAGGCGCCGGCGACATGGCGTCAAAGGTGGAGCTGGGCTGCGCGTAGGGCGAGTGGGTGGGCACGCTGGCGGCGTGCTCCGGGGTGTAGGGGCTGGCCGAGGCCGCGCGGCTGCTCATCTGGTCCATGGTGCTGCTCAGCAAATTGAACTGGGCCTGGCGCGGGAAAGGGGAGGAGGGAGGGGGAAACACACACAGTCAGTCGTCCTGTCCCGTCTAGGAGGTGTCCTGTTACAGGAGCCTTAAAGGGCCAGCGGCTCCAGTCATCCCAAATATTTCCCCGGGTCTCTCCCCCATCCCAACAGGCCACTACTTGCATTGGGATAAACTGACATATTCACCTCGCCCTCCCCTCCATCAGCCTCCCGGTGCCAGGGTTTCTGGGGATCCACCCAGCCGTTGATGAGGCAGAATAGACTCTCTGCACACCTGGAGGGGAGGCGTCGGGTGGGGGAGGCTCCCAGGCCCTGATGCCCACTCGGGCTTCACTGCACGCTCCAGGCAGCATCGGGGTCTGGACCTCACAGCTCAAAGTGGGGAGATCCAGCCCCAGGGAGCCAGGCAGTGGGGGAGGTGGGCTGGGCACAAGTGGGCCCTGAGTGCAGGGTGCGCACACCTGGGCTTGGGTGCGTGGGTGCCCCTGAGGTGCTGGAGACCAGATCCGGGCTCTCACTAGGTCTGGCCCTCTAGGTGGTGGGATAAGGTGGGACTGCTGTTCAATGGCTGAGCCCAATTTTCCCAGGTGGGCAGCCTCGTCTCTTGGTGAATGGCCTCACCCCCACTGGAAAGGCCGCTCCCCGCTCAGGGGCCGGCAAAGCTCCACCCCTGCTGCCCCCTGGCCTGGGGTTCTCTCGCTAGGCCCCTACCCGCAGCTCCCCTGCCAGGACCACACACCAAGGAACAGGAACCCCTGTGGGTGTGTCTGCTGCGCCACCCTCTGTGGGTTCCCGGGACCCCAGCATGGATCAGCCTCTACCAGGAGCTTAAGGGAGGCCCCAGCTGAGGGAGGGGGTGCTGGTCCGGCCTCGGTGTCTCAGACCCAGAGCAGGGCAGACCTCACTTGGTGGGCCGCCGAGGAAGACCCTCCTTCCAAATCCAGAGGCGGGTGCTGGAGGAAGACTGCAGATGTATAAACAGCTCTTTCCCTGTGACCCCCGAGGCTCAACGCAAACAAACTGCTTTACCCCCCTCTCCCCGGGCCTGTGGTGGGCACTGTGATCGTCCCTATTACCCCTCTCCCCAGGCCTGCGGTCGGCACCGTGATTGTCCCTATTACCCCTCTCCCCGGGCCTGCGGCGGGCACCGTGATTGTCCCCATTTTACAGATGAGGAAACTGAGCTATGGGGCTGGGGAAACGATTGACCCCAGTGATCCATCGGCCCCAGCAGATGGCACAAAGGTCACCAGCAGTCAGCAAGGTGCAGGCTGAGACCCCCAGACCGTGAACTGGGATTGCAGGGCAGGAAGGGGCAGAGCCAGGCGTAGGCGGGCGGGGGGGGTGTCCTTCTGCCCTGTGCCCCTCTTTAGAGAAGCTGTGGTGTGCTGTGAGCGCACTCTCCCCTCCCACCAGCCTGCCGCCTCCAATCCAAGAAATAAAACGTGCACCGCCCACACACGAGGGTGCAGCGGCCTGGCCGGGACTCCCAGGCTCAGCCCCTTCCTGCACCTCAGCCTTCTCCATCAGAGGCGGTTGGGTTTAGTGACCCAGAGAGGTCCTCAGCTCTGCAGGTCCTAGGACACACATATCCACTTAGGTCCCTGACGAGGGCCGCATCCCCCGGCCCCTCCAGCATCCAATGGAGAAGGACGCCAGGCAAGTCCAGAGTTTGCGTCCTCTCTGAGTCCTCTACTGAGTCCTCCACTGAGTGCCATCCAATGTGGAGGCAGCTCAGCCTGGGATGCCGGAGGGGCAGGAGGCAGGGGACTGCCGCTCACCAGAGCCATCACCACCACTGTTCCCAGGGCCACCAAAGGCCAGGCAGGCGCTCTCCCTGCGTGCTCCAGCCCAGGACAGCCAACAGCCCCATCAGGCCTGAGCTGCCAGGGGCAACCTGTGCCCTGGCTCCACTGCAAGGGTCTTGGCACGAGGCCTTGGCTGAAGCTGCCATCATCTGGCACCATGAAGCTGGCTGTGGACTGTCAACCTGGGGAGCCCACCCACCAATGGAACGGGGACCCCCTGCAGCACGGGCCCTGCCCACCTCTCCGGCACCACTGCAGCCTCCTTCCTGGTCTGTGGCGCTCCCCACAACCTTCCTAACTTCCCACAGCACAGGTCCTTCCTGGGAGCCCAGGGCCCACTGAGTGGCAAATGGATAAAGGAACAGTGTGTCTGTACAGTGACCTCTTCCTCGGCCATAAGACAGAAGGAAGCTCCCACACACTGCCACGTGGATGAGCCATGGTGCCAGGTTAAAAACATCACGGGGGGACGCCCGTAATCCCAGCATTCCGGGGGGCAGAGGCAGGAGGATCTCTTGAGCCCAGGAGTCCGAGACGGCAGAGAGCCAAGATCATGCCACTGCCCTCCAGCCTGGGAGACAGGGCAAGACTTTGTCTCAAAAAACAAAACAAAACATAACATCCCAGGGAAGGGTGACCCTCGCCTCTCCTGGCTCCTGGGCTATTGTGAGGGGGTCTGGGGAGGCAGCCACTGCCCCCCTCAGAGAAAGATGTAGAGAGGCCACTCCTGCCTCTCCTGGTGTCTGGTTGGGTGCCACCCTGGGCACCGGCGAGCTGCCAGTAGGCTCCTGGCACAAGGATGGACCCCTGTCTCAGCTACACACATGGCAGGTTGGGTGATGGTGGGGGTGACACGGGGCAGTGCCAGGCTCTGGCCGCACAGCCCAGGCCCCGCTCCAGAGTCCCCGGCTCCCAGACTCCTCACCAAGGCCCAAGAGGCCTCCGAGGTGTCTGAGACCTGCTCATGACCCCAGGCCCAGGCCCTGCCTGGAAGCCTCCACTTGTGGTCTGCACACGACTCCTCATCAGCCCTGTCTGGACTCAGAGGTCACTGTTCCGAGGAGTCAGCCCTGGCCACACTGGCAGAAGCAGCCCCCAGGCCTCAGGTGTTCTCTTTCATCGCCCAGTTTGAACATCTTTATAGCCATTCTCCGGAAGGGCAGGCTCGCATGTCCCCCAAGGTTTCTGTCTCCCCTACTCGACTGTGAACCCATGAGGATCCTGGATACAGTGGCCACTGGCCACACAGGGTTGGGGTGTGTGAAATGTGGATGGAGCTGAGCCCAGTGTAGGAGCGCACCCCAATTCCAAGGGCTCAGGACCACGGAAAGCATGGAAAACACCTCACTCACCATTTCCTGTTGATTACAAGCTGAAACGATCACAGTTAGGGGTGAATACAGGAAATAATTAAATGACTTCCGCCAGTTCCTTTCCACCTTTTTGAATGCGGCTACTAGAAAAAGCAGAATTACGCACACGGCTCGGAGCCGACACCCTCAGTCAGTGCTCCCATTACAGAGTGGCTGCTTGAGAGGCTCGCTGAACAAGCGAGCTGGCAGAACAAACGAACAAACGAATGCAGGACGGCTCCCCCAGTCCAGCTGCCCAGGAGTGAGTGTGGGACATGAGCTGGCGCCTCCCATCACTGGGTACCGGGTGCCAGCCTGCCCACCCTCCCCTCTCCGTGGTGCCCTCTCTCTTCCAGGCGACCAGCAGTGGCCTTCCTGGAAGGGTCTTCCCTGTTTTGGGCCCTGGGATGGCCTCGGGGATGCAGGACTTCCCTACTCCTGACTCATTTGAGTCCCCCGGGGCAAGAACATCCCGCGGCTCAAGGGCTGCCCAGCTGAGGCTTCTCAGGTCAGGACGGCAGGCAAGGGCAGGCCCCAGGGTCCCCCCGCCCGATTCCCATCCCTGCTCCATCCCTGAGAACAGGACAGCCAGTGGGGCAAAAAGCCCGCGCCTCCCTTGTTTGGGAGAAGCAGGATGCAGACCCACGACAACGTCGTTCATATTTTAACTTGTCCACATTCTTGAATGATCTGAGGAAGGTGCCAAGGAATTAGTCATTGAGGCAAGAGGAGAAGAGCTGATAGGATCTCTGCGCCTAGCACAGCCCAGCGGGAGTGAGCCAGGCCCTTCCGGCAGGCGGCCCCACGCGGGAATCCTAATTAGTGGATAAGTGTCCCGACGGCAGGCCTGAAGCCCTCTCGGTGCTGTCCTCTGTGGCCCGGGGCCCCAGGCAGGCTCCCTTAGCAGGGCTTTCCCGGGCAGGGCCCCGATGTCCGCCTCTCCCTCTGGTTCCCTCTCATCCTCAGGCTGAGTGACACGGGGTGGGGGCCTCTGAAGCCCCCTCCTCCCCAGGGTTACTGGGCCTGTCCTCTGCCCAGGGGACGCTGTCCTCTCCCCAGGGGACGCTGTCCTCTCCTCCTGCTTCCAGGGGACCTCTCTCCCTGCATGCTGGCCCTGCCTGTGGTCACCGCCCCTGTCGCACCCCCAGTGGGTGGCAGAGTCTTTGCAGCTGCAGCTTTGAGGGCAGCTGGGAACGCAGCATCTGGGGAATGTGGGGGGCTTTCTGGGTCTCTGACCTCCCCCTTAGGCCTCCCCAGGCATCCTCCACAAGCCCCTCCACCTGGCTCGGAGGACTCTGGTCTTCCCTTTCTCTTCCTGCCTGGCGGCAAGGAGCTTTGCCGGGGGCCTGGCTCCTGCCCTGGGTCAAGCTGCTGAAACGGGGAACCCTGAACCTAACACAGGCCTGCACAGGAGCCCGGGGTCTCCCACAACCAGAGGGCCCCCGGAAGCCGCGGGGAGGAACCCGGGCAAAACCAGGACTTTTTTGGTTTGTTTTGCTTTCAACAAGAGCTCCCAAGATAGTGGGCTAATTAGGACACGCCCGGCCCGCGGCGGCCACAAGTGCCTACATGTGTGTGCAGGGCTCCTGGGCCTGACCCAAGGAGTGCGCGGGAGCCAGGGAGCCAGCGGGTGGCCTTCCCGCCAGCCTCCAGGCTGCGGACGCACCAGGCCCTGCTGGGGCCCCAGGGCCTTGTTGCGGGGCAGGATTGCTCTGCCAGGGCAAATACTGCAGCCCCCACCCACCCACCCACCCAGGAGGCCTCATCTCTCCTCCCTGCAGATGGGTTGGGGACCTCCCTGGGTGCACCTGCGCTGGAGATTAGCTCTGGGCTGAGGGCTGGGGGCTGGGGCATGGGCAGCAGGCAGTGGTAAATGGGGCTGCTCTCTAGCCTTGGCCAGTCACAGATATCAACACAGTTCCCAGACCTCACTGGTTTGATCCACCCATGCCCCTGGAGTGACAGCAGGCCAGTGACCTTGCGCCAAAATGAGGGGTCAGAGAGTGAGAGACCACCCAGTAGCCGGACCCCCTCCAGGAGGGCTGTGGAGGGTCCCGCCTGCCCCCTGGCCTGCCTGTCTGAGAGCAGAGAGGAGCAGTGTGGGGGAGGCCAGAGCTCAGGCCAGCCCTGAAGCCCCTGTCCCACTGGCTGGACACCCCAATCCAAGCCCCAGCACCTACCGTCAGCCAAGCTGGGGACGGTGGTGGCTGAGGTCTGGGGGTTCCCACAAGGTGGGCAGGAAGTGGTGGCCAGGGCTGCCCATCGCAGAACAGCAGGTTCTTCTGGGTCTACTGATGCCCCCGCGCCACCATCCTGGGAACCAGGCCTCTCTGCCCATCCAGGAGAGGGGCAGGAGAGACTGCCCAGGGACCCAGGGGGGCCAAACAGGGCTCTGAGGTCAGGAGTCCTGGGGCCAAGTCTCAGCTCCACCTGTGTGACCTGGCCCATCGCTCCACCTCCCCAGGTCTTCGTTTTCTCATCTGCAAAGTGGGGATGAAATCAACGTGTACTGGCCAGGCGTGGTGGCTCATGCCTGTCATCCCAGCACTTTGGGAGGACGAGGCGGGCGGATCACCTGAGGTCAGGAGTTCAAGACTGGCCTGGCCAATATGGTGAAACCCCATCTCTACTAAAAATACAAAAAAAAATTAGCTGGGCGTGGTAGTGGGCACCCGTAATCCCAGCTACTTGGGAGGATGAGCAAGGAGAATTGCTTGAACCTGGGAGGCAGAGGTTGCAGTGAGCCGAGATCATGCCACTGCACTCCAGGCTGCGTGACAGAGCAAGACTCTGTCTCGAAAAAAACAAAAAAGAAATCAACGTGGACTTCGTAGGATGGTTATGGGGATCAAGAGGGTCCAGAAATACGGTAACCTGAGACTTTTCATTGGAAGTGACTCTCGCCCGGGAGCCCTCCTGGAACCAACGTCCAGGAAGCTCCCATGCACGAGGCATGACCTCCAGGCCTTGGCACAAAAACCCAGCCAGGAGGAACTGCGGCTGGGCAGGCTCCACCGAGGAACAGGGACGGGAATCCAGATTCACTACTCAGAGGACAGTCGCTAAGCCCTGGGCACAGGGACAGATGGGGAAGAGCAGGTGCTCTCGGGGGCAGGTGCTCACAGGGGTCGGGGTCTCTCCTGTTCCCTGAGGTGTCCAGATAGCCAGTACCGACAGGACATCCAGAAACTCTTGGTTGGATGCAACAGACCCTGAAATCCACGCAGGCCATCCAACTGCGGGAAGCGGCCATGGTGTGCTACCGCCTGCCATGTCAGCCACAGCCCCAAGCCCAGACAGTGCCCAGGGTCCAGGCTGCCTTCCCCAGAATGTGGGGGGTGGGGACAGCCCCTTGAAAGACTCTTTGTCCTCACTGGCCAGGAGCTGGAGGGGAGCTGGGCCCCATCGTCACCCTCCCGCCCCATGGGTTCCCTCCTACTTCAGATTAAGTTGGATTTTGTGGTTTTGTTAAAAGATTTCCATTGCACCTGTTGACTGTTTAAAACATGTAAACCGTCTCAAGCGACTTTTTTTTTATGAGACGGAGTCTCACTGTGTCGCCCAGGCTGGAGTGCGGTGGTGGGATCTCGGCTCACTGCAACTTCCACCTCCTGGGTTCAAGCGATTATCTTGCCTCAGCCTCCCCAGTAGCTGGGATTACAGACGCTAGTTTTTGTATTTTTAGTAGAGATGGGGTTTCACCATGTTGGCCAGACTGGTCTCAAACTCCTGACCTCAGGTGATCTGCCCACCTCAGCCTCCCAAAGTGCTGGGATGACAGGTGTGGGGCATTTGAGTGATTTTTTTTACAAGTAGGTGGGAAATAAATCTTTTTCAAGTTTGTGTCCCTGTTGCCCCCTAGTCCACTCCTCTCATTTCCCGGTATCCACAGTGCCTTTTATCAGGGCCCAGGATATTAAGACAGAACGCAAAGCAAGGCATGGGAGGTCACAACTGTGCCATCGGATGACAGAAGACAGGTGTGGTACTGTCCAGAACGGAACGTATTTTTTAGCGGAAATGATAACAGAGAAACCTGCCAGCAAAATTCACAATGACTCTGGCCGCATCTCCAAAGGCCATGGTTTCAGCTGACTCCTCCGGCGGAAGAGATGTGGGGCGGGGAAGGCACCTCCAGCCTGGTCCCTGCACTGGGCCTGGCAGGGGTGGTGGGGAGGGCGGGGCACAAATGCTCATTCGGAAATGTTTGTCTCTGCCACAAGTGCAGAGGCACGAAAGACGGAGCTCCTGCCCCTTAGACAGCAATGACAGCTTCCCAAGGGACCCCATCCTTGGGAGCTGAGGCCAGGACAGCTCCCAAGGATGGGGCCGCTTCCTGGGGCCCTGGGCTTGGCGAGATCAGAAGACTGGGGCCCGAGCCCACGGCCTGGCCATGTAGTCCCCCTTCTCTGTGGAAACGGAGGTTCCTCTGATTCTAATCAGTTAGGATCCGAGTCAGAGAGGGAGGCACGTGGAAAAGCACAGCAGGGACGTCAGCTGAAATCCTGATGCCCCGCTGGCCCCTCCCCACCTCCACCTCCACCTCCCTCGCTCCTGTCACCTCTCCAGCTCCTGCCCCAGCCCGTGCGTCCCTGCTCCCCGCCCGGCATTTATCCTGCACTCTTGGTTCATTCTGTTCAACTAGGACGGGAGCTCCAGACAGGGCAGAGACATGCTCTTCTTCATCCACCACTGGCAGCCACAGCTTGGTGCATGGTGGGCCCGTGACAGACGTTTCCAGAAGGCAGCATGTTTGAGGGCTGGAGTCTGGCATTGGGGTCTGCCTGGAGTCTCCTGAGGGGTCAGCTGGCCTCCCTCTGGCCTCCTGGCCTTCTCCTCCCTCCAGCCTGGACAGGGGCTCTGAGCTGTGACCCCAGCTCTTGTGCAGCAAGGAGGTCCGTGTCCCCGCTCCCTGGAGAATATCGAGACCAGCCTACTGTGGTTTTTTGAGAGTATGCAGCTCCTCAAACTCCCTGATCTCTCGCGGGCATGTCTGAACTTGGGCCCCAACCTCGCCCAGGGGTGAGTGACTGACAAGCAGCCTGGGCTTCGGAGGGAGAGAGCCCATCCCACCGGGGCAAGACCTCCGTCCCGCCGGTACTTCCCACAGCATCTCCCGGAGCCCGTGATTAAACGGATGGAAATGCCAACAAGATTCGACATGCGCCTGGGGGGAAGCCTCCCTCTCCCGACAATGTGCACACAGCACCCTCTGCTCCCACCCACAGTACCCTGTGCTCTCACCCGGGGCTGAGGCAAGGCCTTGCCCAATCCCATGCCAGGGCCATGTGGAACTTTCCACACCTCACACCGAGAAACGCGCCCCCAGAAGCCCCGCACGGCTGCCCAGACGTGTGTCTGCAGGACTGCGAGGCCCAGGGCCACCGCTGCTCTCCTGCCTGCACCTGCCTGCAGCGGCTGAGCCCATCTGCAGCACCCACTCTGTGTTTAGCGCCACACGGGGGCCTTGCAGACGTGTGTCCCTCCACACTCCCAGGTGACTTCAGATGACTCCAGGGTAGCCTGGTGCCCCCCGGGCCTCCATGGACCCACATTTGAGCCGCCCACTGTAGCCTGGTGCAAGGGCCTCGTCCCACCCTCTCCTCAACCCTCACTGCCTTCCACCTGCTAACCACCCTGGAGTCCGCTCACGGTGCTGCTGCCTCCTCCCCCAGACCCTTCTCCACGTCCCTCAGCTTCTGCCCCTGCCTCCCAGATCCCACTCAGAGCCTCCCCTGAGAGGCCTCCTCCAGAGGCCTGGCCCACCAGCCCCTCCCTTCCAGGTCGTGGCGAGGGGCAGCCTGGACCCTGAGTGTCTGCGGAAGGCCCCAGTGGGGTATCCAGGCCGTATCCCCATCAGGCCCTGTGCTGCTGCCTATGAGAGGCAGGTGGCCAACAGGATGCACAGACTTAATTTAACCACCTGGAAACGGGCTGGTCCAGGCCCTCCGACCCAGAGTGCCGAGTGCCTGGGAAGACGAGGGGGAAGGCACAGCTCACACACGCTTCTCTCCCCTCTCTGAACCCTGCTGCCAGCACCCCAGAGCCCAACCCAGGCATCAGCCCTGACATCCTGTGTCCTTGCACACACGCCCCTGCCCATCTGTCTGCCCATCCATCTACCTGTCCTGCAGATGTGAATCAGGCGCCACCTGTAACAGCCTCCTGCTGTGCTGGAGACACTGACGGGTGCTTAGCAGGGCTTCCTGGACCCCTCCCAGCACACATTAGTGGCTGAGCCGAGAATGGGTGGCTGAGCTGAGAACCTGAATTATGACAGGTGCAGTGCAGGGTACAGGGAGGGGGAGGCAGTCACGGGGCGCGCCACCTCCGATGGCCCTCGGTGATAAGCGGACATTGGAGCAGGAGCCCAAAGGTGGAGAAGGCAGTCCAGGACGGCTGTGGGGGGTCATCGAAGCAGAGGGCAGAGGCCCCCGAGCCTGAGAGACAGCAGCATGCTTGCTCAGCAATCGCCCAGCCCTGCTCTGCCTGTCCCCTCCCCAGTTAGTGGGCTCAGGAGTGACAGAGGGTCCCACCCAGTGCACTGGCCTCGGTCAGCTCCTGCAAAGGCAGGTCTCCTCTTCACACCCATTTCCTAGGCTTGACATCCTGGCACCCTCCCAGGTGCAGGGAGATGGCAGCCGGCACGAGACACGGCCCCGGCTCTCCATGCTGATGACAGTAAACAAACCAGCCAGCGCGCGTGCAGGGGCTTGGGATCAAAAGTGGTCTCAGAAACACAGAGCCAGGCACAGGGGCCAGGGCTGGCATCCAGGCAAGGACGGGCTCGGGAAAAGGTGAAGGCGGCCCTGCAGGAAGGGAAAGATCTGCCCCAGGTATTGGGTGGGCCTGGGGGTGTTTCCAGGCTGGGGACCAGCAGGGCAGAGAGCCTGCAGCCAGGAAGAGACAGAGCCCAGGGGGACAGCAGGAGAGGTGGTCGGAGCTGAGCAGAGACACCCGGGGCTGCAAAGTGCTCCCTCTGGCTCTGGTGTTGAGAAAACAGGGCGGGCATCAGCAAAGGCAGCAATTGTGAGATGTGTCTGAGCAGCGGGTGCGAGCTGGGCCGCGAGTGCACGGTAGGGTGCGCGGTAGGCCGCGCAGGGGCCCCGGGCACATTTGCAGGCGGGATTCACAGGACCTCAGGCGTGGAGAGTGCCTCCAGGGCTCTGGCCTGAGCAAAGGGGAGAGTGGATTTCCTGCTGGCTGAGATGCGGCACCGTCCCCCCTCAGGGGAAGATAAGTTCGGTTTGGGTTTAGCAAGTTGAGGTCCCACTAGGCTGGTGATTGTGGGGAGGCCCAGTGGGGGACAGAATGAGGGAGACAGAAATAGCAGCTGGCCGAGGGTGGCAAGGGGGCCGGAGGCGGGCGTGCACTAGGCATAGCGGGCGGCTGAGTGGGGTGGCTCCTCTGATCCCTGGATCTCCAGTTAGGACAACTGGTCCCTCCCCTGGCCCCAGATGGCCTGAGCCCCACCGCTGCTCGGGGTCTTTCATGACACAAGGCCTGGAGAGGATGCTGGGGGCTCCCTGGGCCATGCTCAGCAATCCCATGAGCCATTCCCAGTTGGGCCCTGCCCTCTCCAAACCATGGGAACTCAGCAGCCTCTGGGTTGCCAAGCCCCAATCCCTTTTCTGTTCTCCCAGCCGGCCCCTTGTGCCTGGTCTCTCCTGGCCTCCCAGGCTGCCCCTCCGCATCTCCCGCTCTGCTTGGTATCTCAGATGTCGCAGTGCCCAGTGCTCAGCCCCAGCCGCTGTCTCTCCCTGCCTCCATGCAGATCCCCCAGAGCCCTGACTGTAAGCACCCATGCCCAGGACTCCCTAGAGGTCGTCTCCACAGCCTGCCTGCCCACACCAGCAACTGAGTGTCCGCATGGCTGCTCCTGCCAGTGTGGCCCCAACTCCTTACCACCTCCCATCCGGACCCTGCCGGCCTTTCCTGCCTTGGGGAGCAGCAGAGCCTCCTGCAAGGCTGCAAATGGAACCTCAGCATCTTTCTGGAATCCTCCCCTGCTCTTCCTCTAAGGTCACCTTCAAACTCCACCCTACGCCTCACCACCACCCACCACCTCCTCTGATGCACACAGGTCTGAGCCACCAGGTGGTCACACTTCTCAGGCCCCAGGACCACTGGAAACCCCTCCCTCATGGGGCTTTGGGAACTGCTCGCTTATCGTCCTCCTCCCTGCATGCGGCTCCTTCTCAGCTATGCAATGGCTGCCGCGTGTCTCCAACACAACCACAGCCACGGCCATGGCCACAGCCACGGCTGACCGCGGCGTTTTCACCCCTGCCCTGCTGCAGTTCTACCAATCTCAGGGCAGAAAACTTGGGGTCCCCCAACCCCTCCCCTCATATCCAGCCCATCAGCAAATCTTGCCCAGAATCCCACTGTGTCGTATCACCTGGCCAGCGGGGCTGCCCAATTCCCTGGATCGTCCCGGCCTGCAGGCGGCTCCTGACCTCGGCCCTGCCCCCCTGTGGTCTATCCCCAGCACTGCAGCTGGGGGCCCTCCCAGAAAGTCTGCCAGCTGAGTCCCTTGGCTCCACAGCCCTGCGTACACAGTAGGTGCCTAGTAACTGGAGCTTGCTGCACCGATTGGCTTCCCCCTGCCCCAGAGCCCTGTCTTGGAGGCCTGTCCCACCCAGAGGCTTCACTTTCTGGAGGAACAGAGTGGACAGTGGCTCCATGGGGCACACGGGCTCCAGACCCGTCCATGCTGCTCCTCGGCACGGGGGTGGCCACATTCCTGCAACGCATGGATGCCCACCATGTGGAGGGGCAGGGTGGGAACAGGCCAGGCCCAAGGGTGCACAGCCCAGGCCCTGCGGCGAGACAGGCTCGAGCCCCTCCATACAGAGGGCGCAGGAGAGCTAGGGGTGTCTCCCATCACCCTGGCTAACCTCCTGAGACCCTAAAGCTGAAGAACAGCGGCCCCAGGAGGAAGTGGGGGGCAAGGGGCCATGAGCTGGACATCCGGGAAGTCAGGGAGACTCCCGGGTGTTGGTGGACAGTGCCCAGCTCCAGCGTCTCCAGCGCTCAGCCTCTTCTAGAGGGGCCCCACTCGTCCAGCCGTCGGCTCCTTCCTTGCTACAGGCAGAAGTGGGCAAGGTCTCTGTGTCCACCTCAGGGTTGGGCATTGATCAACCCAATCAGACTCAGAACGTGGCCTTGTTTGGCCAGAGCCACCACGGGGTTATCCAGTCCCCCATGTGGAAGGACAGTGTGGGAAGCAAGTGAAGAGCATGGCTGGGATTGCGGAAGGAGGGGCTGAGGCTGCATGGCTGGGATTGAGGGAGGAGGGGCTGAGGCTGCAGCTCTCCAGGCCAGGCCTCCCTGCGTCCCCATCTGCAGCAAGTAGCCAGTGGCTCCCATTGGGCCCCACAGCCGAGCAGCTACGGTGAACACCATCCTGATCATTGAGGAGACTGAGGCTCAGAGAGCAGTGTCACTGCCCAAAGACTCAGCTGGCAGGTGCCAGAGAGACAGACCCCAAGCCAACACCTGGAACCCCGTGCCAGGCTGGGGGCAATTGGCGGGCCCAGCTGGGAGCTCAGACAGTGTCCTGCAACCCAGAGGCCTCTTCCCAGGGCCAGGCTGGCCCAGCGGGCTCCGGAGCAGCCGCTGTACTTTGATAGGAATAACCAGGGCCTCACAAAGCCACCAACTCCAATACAACTCTATTCGCTCAATTTGGGTTTAAAACCCTTTGGGCGGAATACCATTTTCTGTCTCAAAACACGTTCCTGCAGTAAGACGAGGTCATGAATACTCTCTCTGGCACAGAAACAGGGAAACTGAGTCACCCCTCAGTCCATTAGGATGGCCCAGCCTAGCCCACCTCCCCCCGAGAGGGAAGAGGTGTTGGAGACACGGCTGGCTCTGGGCACTGCCTCCACCTGCTCCTGGCACTCAGCCTAACACACAAACGTGCCCAGTTGACACTTGCTGATGGGACGAATGAATGAACAAATGAACGAACGAACCACAGTAATCCTTGGTCTAAAAAGAAACAGTGATGGCACAGCTGGCCATTGCTGACGCCCAGGGCACCAGGCAGCAGCAGCCGAGTGGACACCAGCAGCTCCTGCAGGCAGTGAGGGTCTGCAGGCCAGGGCAGCAGGGCTCCACCTCCCCACCCCTCCCGGGAATGGCATCTGTGCGACCGCATACTCAACCTTGGTGGAGTCCCCCCAGAGGGTGAGTCACATGGCGACATCTGCTCCATTCAAGGGAAAAGATTGTACTAGAGTCCCCCCGGTCCCCAGGCTTCTTGGCTGGCCAGGCAGCGACACTGGCCTCTCCACCCGAGGCTTCTGGCTCCACCTTGGGTTCTGGGCGGTCCAGCAGCCAGGAGACAGCCCCTCCCGGCTCACGCACCTCCTCAATCGAGAGTCTGGGGGTACAAGTCTGCCCCCCCAGGAGCCCCAGGCCTGCCGTGCGTTTCTAATAGCAACGTGTTGGTGAATACACGTATCAATGAACAAGTGGGTGACAGCCAGACAAGGGAGAGAGGGACACCCCATGCCTGATGTAGCCGTTTCCCGCTCTGGGCTACAGTCCCAGCACTGGGTTTCCGATAAAAAGATCACACAGGCATGTGGAGAGGCCATGGTGCCACCAGACTCCCGTGCATGGACCCAGCATCTGGACAGGCTGTGGGGCTGGGTCACCCACACCCTCACCCATCCTCTGGGCCACACACACACTGCCTCTCTTCTCAAAGCCTTGCCTGGGAACACACAGCCACAGGCACAGACATACATGTACCCATCGCAACACACATGAGCACCTACCCACCCGAATCACACAATCACACCTGCAGTACCAATCTGCACACATGTACACACACGTACACACACAACACATATGCAAGCACGTGTACACACACACACCAGCCTGTACACACACCCATAACAACACACACACATCTGCACATATCCTTGCCTGCGTATTGCATGCACATCCACACTTAGACCCATACATGCACGCACACCAATACCCACCCGCCACATGCACACTGATGTGCACACTCACACACATCGCTGTCACACACACCCTGGTCACACTGCCTGGAGCCCACGGCTCCAAAGCATCCATCCCCAGATCTTTGTGCCTCTGCATCCCAGTGCCAGCGGAGCTTGGGGGCACTTGAACTCTGCGTATCTGCCCACTGCCTCCTGCCCATGGCTGAGATTCCCGTGTGGCACAGGTACCCATGGCCCCAGCTGTCTGCTTCCCTGGGAGGAGGAACGGCCCCACATGGAGTAGCTGTGCCCAGCCTTCCACCTTCTCAATTAGCAGCTGGTGCCTGCCTGGCCCCCAGGGACCTGGCAAGTCTGGAAGTGAGGCCAGGTCCCCGGGGGCTCAGGCTGCAGGGGCCAACCACAAGCTGCAGGCCCTTCCCTCCCCTCTACCAAGCCAGCAGCCCACTGCAGGGGGCGGGTGGCGCAAGAGGCCTCAAGCCCAGTTTGCCACAGGTCCTGGCCCTGGAGCTCAGACCCACACCAAGAAGAGCCCGTGAGACTGACAAGAAGCACCGTCTGCCACTGCTGTCAAATGAGCAAATTCCGTGGTGAGGGCGGGGACAGCTTCCCACCCAAGCCCAGGAGCAAAGATGACTTCTAGGGTGCACTGAGCTCCTGGTGGCTGGGGCGGGGCAGGGCAGCTTGGAAACTCTGAGCCTGGACCGAGCCGCAAGCCCCAAAGCCAAGGAGCATCAGAGACCCCCGCGCACGAGGCAGAAACACCAGCAGCCCCATAGGCGCGGACCTGGCCTCCTCTCCCTGGCTGCGGGTCTCTGCCCAGCAGGTGGGCACAAGCTGTTGGAGCCCGAATCTGCCCTGCCTCCATGCCCGGGACCTGCCTCTAGCCCCTCAACGCCTCCCTTCCTACCTCTGCTCACCCCAACTGGCAGCAGACGCCGGGCCAGGAAGGCAGGCAGAAGGATGCCCCTCTGAACCCTCCACCACAGCAAAATCCCCTGCAAAGTCCCCGAAGAGATCCTGTGAAGGGCGTGTCACACCTACCGTGGCGAGGTGCCGTGCGGGGTCACCGACGTACAGCATGGTAGGCGCCGGGGGGTCTGCACACGCCGGGGAACTGGTGTCCCGTGGGACGAGGCATGGATCTGGGCGGCCCGAGGGGAAGGGTCAGGGTCGTGGCTGCCCGGCAGCGTGGACCGAGGGGGAGAGGCTCTGCAGCTAGGGAGGCGGGAGCCGAGGATGCTGGGGAACATGCGGGTCGTTTGTTGGCATTTTCACTTTTCCCATCTCCCTTAGTTCTGTCAACTGGCTGAATCCAACAACAAAACCCGCGGCCCACCCCTTTATTCCTCATGAGTATTCATCCAAGTCTGGGGCAGGCCTCAGCTTGCCCGGTGATGTGTTGGACCGCACCAAGGAGGCTGCGCAGGGAGGGCGGGGACGCCGGTCAGCGCCGGCTCCATAATTAAACCCACCAGGGCTCCTTCCGAGATGCTGCCTGCCTGGGTGAGGCTCAGGGGGCCCCAGGCCCTCACCCCGTAAAGCAGCCTCTGTTCCCAGGCATGAGGGCTGAGCCCCCGCCCTGGAGATCACGGTAGGCAAGGCTGGGCCACCCCAAGGGGGAGAAATGGTGTCGCCTCCCTTGGCACCCAGGCGGGGCGCATCTGCCCCCTACGCGGGGAACTCGGTGGTCCACCGGGACCAGTCCAAGGGCTGGATGGAGAGGAGGGGCTCACGGGAGGCTGCGACCCTAGACCCCCGAGGGAGACGGGTGATGGGAGTGAGCAGCTCTTGTGGGGCCTGCCTTCCACTGCCTGCCCAAAGCAGGGGTGAGTCCAAGAGCCCAGAGCTGTGTGTTTGGAGCCCACCCTGGCACTGGCCAAGCCCCCAGGAAACAGGGACAAGCCACTGTTGCCAAAGAACAGCCCGGCGGTGGGGCCCACTGCAGGCGTGGATGGCCTTGGCACAGCCGGTGAGGGGCTCTGCAGTGGTGCCCTGCACCCGCCTAGTGGGGCCTCTGAGGTGACTGCCACTCCCTGTTGGGCCGTCTGAATTTCCACTGTATTTCAGCTGTCTTGGGTACAAAGTTGCCCCTGGCAGAGGGGCCCGAGACCCCCTGGAAGCCAGCAGAGCATCCACGCTCAGACGAACCCGGGGACTGGGGCCTGCGGACCCACACTTCCAGTCCCCAGGGCACCGTGGCTCTCACGAGGGCTGAGAAATCCACAGGAGCTGAGAATTCCACGCGGAGACCCTTTCCCCTTTCCTTCCAACCTTTTCCTGCCAAATCCCAAACCACCTGCCTGCTTTCTCTTGTCTCCATCTCCCCACTTCCTTCCTCCCTGTCGTCCCCACCGAGAGCCGGCAGGGGCCTCATCGCTCCCCACCCCTACCCCCGGGGAGAGCGGGCAGAGCTGGGTGAGGGCAGGGGAGGTTTCCATGCAGCTGCCTGAGGAGCCCTGGGGACCCGCTCTGCCCCACCAGCAGGCCGGGCTGAGGACGAAAGGACGATTCCAGGTGCTGTGCCCCAAGGGGCTGGGACCTGGAGAGCCCAGCTGAGGGCCCTGGGGCCGGGGGGCAGCAGGTGAGTCCTGGACGCCCATCTCTTCCTGTGGCCGAGGATCTCAGCCCCCAACAGGCAGGGCGGCAGCATTCAGGAGGAGACAACTGAGAAAAAGACAGTTTTGTTCGGTAGTTCAGGTTCAGGAAGGGCGTCTCTGGGAAGCCCCCTGCAGGGGGTCGGCTGGGGCCCAGACTGGAGGTTCTGGGGAAAGCAGCAGCCTCCTTGCAGGAGAGCCCAGGGTGAGCCCCAGGAGACTCCTGCTGGGATGGGGGATGCCCTGGGGTTGGGGGTGCCTTCTGCTTCTGAGCCTGGGACCCCTCTTGGGTTGGGGGCAGGCTCCCCAGGGATGGAGAGACACTCAGAGCCGGGCCGAGGCAGGGCCTGGGTTCCGCTCCCCACCCCCACAGGGCACATTCCCAGCCTCTGCAGGCTGTGTCCTCGCCTGCCAAAGGGAATGATGGATTGAAAAGGAGACTCAGGCGAGTCCCATGCATGGGGCCAGCCTGATGGTTTTATAAATAGCCAAAAGGAGAGCACCAAGGGGAAGGACGTGAGAAGGGAAGACAGCCAGGCTGCCTTCAGCATGAGCCCAACCCATGCCCAGGGCATGGCGCCTGAGACCCCGCATCTCTCCACCCTTAGCGTCTGGGCCAGACTGTGGGGATCCCAGTGCGGCTGAGCTACACGTTTCCAACTCAAAGGCACCCAAAACCACTGGCATCTGCCCCAGAGCGGCACCCAGCTTTCTGCAAATGTTCCCAAGGCCCAGCCTTGCAGAGGACTGGGACAGGGGACCCAGGGCCACACCCCCTCGGCTTGGCCCTTAGCACCTCCTCCAGGTTCCCTCCCTGCTGGGTCCTCTATTCTGCTTTCATTCTGCTTCTGACTCACTGAGGATTCCACCTCATTGACTTTCCGCGGGACCCTGGGCCGCAGGACAGCGGCGGGGGTGGGCGGGGGTGGGCGGGGGTCGGGGGGAGCGACGCTGCCGCAGGCCACGGCACTCTTCAGGAACCAGTTCGTGGTTATGTGCCAGAACGGACGGGGGACTACGTTTCCTGGTGCCTGTGATGTGTCAGTTCAAGGCCAAACTCATAGCACAGGGCCCCTGCTGGGCAGCTGGCTTCATCCCACCCCATGGAAGAGACAGCAGAAGCTGCAAGGCTCTGAGACCCGGGTGCTGGGTGGGGTTCACTTCTGCGCAGCCCCAAAGTGCTTTGTCACGAAAGCCCACCGAAGGAAAGGCTGAGTGGGGGCTCCAGGGAGGGGGTAATGGGTGGGCTGGGGTCTCAGAGCTGACCGTGGCGAGCTGAGCCCCGCTCCTTGCTCCCACGCCTGACCCCACTCTTCCTCCGGCTACAGATCCTCCTTGGAAGGGAGGGGTGTCCTTCTCCCTCTGTCTGCCTGCCCCTTCTTGGGGGCCACACATGCACGGGACCCGCGCTCTTCCTTCTCCTGGGCCTGGGGAGAATGCCTCTCCCTGAAGTCACCAAGGCCTATCTGGGGTGACCTCTGGGGTCTCAAGCCCCCAAGTGTCCTAAGGTTCTGACCCCGGGTGTCTGTCCTGCTGCTGGGTTCCCGGGGCCCCCAGGGTAGATCAGCCTACCTTCTACCCCACCAGCTGTAGACCCCGCTCTGTGGCCCACCTGCCCACAACAGCTGTCATCAGAGAAAGGCGCCAGGAGAGGCGGGAAGGGGCATGGGGGAGGGGCCAGGCCTGGAGGAGGCTCTAGGGACGGAGAGGGGAGGGGAGAGGAGGGGAGGGAAACAGAGTGGAGGGGAGGGGAAAGAGAAGACACTTGCCTCTCTCCTCTTTTCTCCCCTCCTGTGTCCTCCCTCCTCGTGGAGCATCCTGAGAGCCAGCAAGGGCTGCAGGTCTCATTGCCCTGCGCTGGTTTTGTCCGAGGGGACGCTGGCGCTCAGAGGGGTGGGGATTCGTCCCCAAGCCCAGGCCCAGCACTGTAGACTCCTCGGGTGGGTCCGGGTGAGGATTAGGACCCCCGCCCCCACCGTCACACCCACACTGCCTCCTCGCACCCTGCGAGCCTACGAGGGAGCTTTATCCTCTGCAGCTCTTCCCAGATGGTGTCGGGGTGGCCAGGGGAGACCCCACCCAGGTGGCATCCAGAACCCGGTCAAGCCTTCCTCATTCAGGGAACCAGCCGGGGTCCTGAGAGGGCAGGGGCTGGGCCAGTTTTAGCTGTGGCTCCTCGGCCCACCCTCCCCAGCCCACGGGGAGGCCAGGGCCACAGGCTTCCCTCTGCTCTCCTCTTGCAGAATGGGGCCCTACTTTAAAGTGAGGTCCTTGTGAGCCACGTAGGGTCTTGAGGGACAGCCAGAGCCTAAGGCACGAGGCAGCTCAGGCAGGAACCGTGCCGGGCAAGGGCAGCAGGCCCTGGTTCCAGATCCCATCCTAGGCCCTCCTGGCTCTGTTGTTCTGGTCTCCGAGGAGCAGCTTTCTTAAACACAGGGCCTCCTCCCTGCCCTCATCCTCACGCCTAGCGTTTATCACATGCTCCCGATGGGCCCGGCACCACTGGGCATCCTCAAATCGGTGGGTGACTTGGAGCCTCTCAGTAGCGCCATTTATAGACAGGAAACTGAGGCCCAGAGGGCTGCTTAATTCTTTTAAGGGTTGCTCAGCTCAGAAGGGAAGGGGTGGGTCCTGAGCTCAGCAAATCTGGCCTCGGAGCCCCCAGCCACACCCCCCTCGGCCTGCTGGACTTTCTGGGCCGTCTCAGTCAGATGGCCACAGTGACCAAAGGGGTCTGCTTCCTGCTGTGGCCACACAGAGCTCACAGTCTCCCCAATAAATCTGTGGCCTGGGACTCCTCTAAAGCCCACTGAGGGTTCGACTGCTCTTGTCCACGCCCCGCTCTCCTGAACTGCCTAAACTCAGCCTCCTCTGCAGGGGCCAGTGTGGCAGGAGGGTTGTCCAAGGTCCACGGGATTGGGCAGAGCCAGCACCCAGCACCTGGCACCCCAGAGTCTATGCCACCCCCCAAAGGGCTCTCTGCTCTGGGCTCCTACCCCGTCATCCCAACTTCACCAGCAAGGACATGGAGGCTCAGAGAATTGTGGGAGCTTGAAACCACCCACTCCGCCTGTCTCCCACGGCTGCTAAGCAGGTGGCCAAGGCATCCCTCAGACACCCTGTGTCCAACGGGAACCAATCTGCCTGCTCGTGGTGTGGGGAGACCCACGTCCCCCAGATGCGGAAGGCACACCCCACTGCAGAGGACCAGCGTCCCGCGCTCCAGCACTGTGCCTGCCCGAGCTGAGGCCCCTTTGCTGGATGAGTCCCAGACCCGCCCCTGAGTATGGGAGCGGCCAGATGCCACCAACACCCAGGGACAGGTGGCCAGAGGGAGCCGCCAGGGGCAGGTGGGGGCGGGTGCATGTGCAGCCACTTCCACAAGCAAGCCACCCACCTGAGCCACGAACTCAGGACTGTCAGGAGCCCTGGAAACATCCGGCACCAGAACCGCCTGTCTGACCCGAGGCCGGGCCTCTATGGTGTTTCTTGTCCAAGGTCACCAGCCTCGTGGCGGGGCTAGAACTGGGCCCCTGAGCTGCAGGTGGCAGTTTTCCAGGGGGCACTCAGAGCCCCCCATGCCCACATTGGCACTGAACCGGGTCCAGGTCCCCAGCCCCAGCACAGCAGCTTCCCCGGCACAGCAGCCCTTCCCGGGCTGAACTTTAAAACAATGCCCCCCAGTTCAGCTCCAGCCCCACTCTGGGACCCCTGGACTTAGCGGGCCAGGGGCCATTCTCAAGGCAGCTAAGCCCTGGGCCCTGTGCCAGGCTGCCCGAGCCGGCCAGTTGGCGCCCCTCGGAGTCTCTGTCTTTGCACCTGGTGCTCCCATGGGAGTCAGGGGTAGGCGACAGCATGCTCTTGGCCCAGCAGCCGCTGTCGTGAGGGGGCTGGGGGGCTGGGCCCTGGGGTCAGAATGAGGCTCGGCTGTCCCCGCATAGGCCTAGGCCAGCCTTCGTTCCAGGGAATCCCCCATCTCCGTGAGCCGAGCTGTGCTCCTAGGAATTTCATACATGGCTTTGGGAGGAGGCGTGTCGCTGCCTGACAGATCCAGCCACCTTGCTGTTTGCGGAGGTTCAAGGCCCCCACCGTCACCCTGTGGCTGGGGAGTGGCACGTTCCAGCAGGCGGGGGCTCAGACCAGACCTGGAAGTGGAGCTCAGGGAACCCTCCGGGGCTGGGGGGAACAAGCACGCTCCACCCACAGGAATGTAGAACTGCTCCTTCTGCCTCCCTGAGCCCAGGTCCTCCTCCCGAGGGTGGGTCTGTGCCATCTTAGGGGCCTTCTGCCCTCTGCAGGGGGAGTGGGGGCTGAGCAACTTGGGGTTGGGAGGTGGCTTCTGGATCTCAGGGGACAATCTTTTGGGTCTTCCTCCCTCCCTCCCTGGGGTCCAGTGGCCAGTTCCTGCCCCTCCCCAAATTGGAGGACACGGATGTCCAGAAGGGGACCTGGAGGGGGTGGGGTCAGGACCTTTGTCCCCAGAGAGCAGCCGGCAGAATTTTTCCAAAGGGAGGGAGGGGAGAGGTCGCAGTCTCACTTTCTTGCACTACCCGGCTCCATCCCCAGCCCACTCTTTCCCAGCATCTGCCTTGGTTTCCTCACCCATAACATGGGACTAGAACACGCACAGACACTGTCGAGTGTTTCCACTGGGACAGTCTCCTGAGCTGGGGTGGGAGGGCAGGGGTGGGCGGTCGAACCCTCAGATCCAGGCTGAGGGGCTCCTCCGAGGAATCGACGCCCCTGGGGCTGCTGCCCCCCAACCTGGGGCTGCGGCTGCCCAAGGAGGTGCCTTCTCTGGCCCCACATGGCTCTCCGACAGCCCAGCATCCGCGATGGAGACGGAACGGGCAACATGGCCCCTCTACCTCCACCTCCCCCACCCCACTTCACTCTGCTCGTTCTGACTGGGGCCCCACAGCCCTTGCTGGCTGAGCATAAGTGAGGGAGGCCCGACCCTGCCCCAGACGCGCTGTTCCGCGTGTCCCCGTAGTTCAAGCTGTTTTTCCTGTAGCGCACAAGTTCGCCACCTACGAATCCCTGGGTGGGGGGCAGCCCACCTGTGGGCAGGGCCGAGCAGCCGATGAGTCCGGCGGGGCAGGCCCGGGGCACAGGGATGGCGGGCCTCACTGGGCCTCCCAGGTCGGGAACTTTGCTGTCTCCTCACGTGTGGTGCCCACCTGCCATCCACCTCCTCGCACAGTCGAGGCCTGGCTATGGGCGGCTGGAGAGATAGGCAGGAGCGTGGCCCCCACCAGCTCTCACAGCCTGGCCTTTTCGCCCAGAGGAGCAGCCAATGGGGCAGGGCTTGAGACTCCCAGGAATGGGGGAGCCTGCCAAGATGGGGTGCCGGAGGCCTCACTGGCCCTGCCTGCCCCCTATCCAGTTCTCTTCTCCTGGAAACAGCACCTCCATCTTCCTTTGGGGGTCCCTGTGTGGGGAGGCCCACCCCACTCCATTCCATCGTCACCCTGTTCCAGGGATGGTGGAGCCCAGGCCAATCAGAGGCACAGAGGTGGCTCAGAGATGGGCCCGTGACCACATTCAGATCAACGAGAGGCAGGACTGCTGGACTATGGGAAAAGAGGGATCTCCTCTCCACGGGAATAGGGCATGCTGGTGGAGCCTGGTACTCTTCACCATGAGAGGAGAGGCGGCCTAAAAACAAAACCACTGCAGGGGAAAGCAGGCCAGGAGACTGAGCGAGGCAGCTGTGAAGCACCTGGACACAGCCATGCCCGAAGCCCTTTCTATACCTGGATCCAGCCGTAGAAGCCCTTCCTACACCTGGACCCACCAATGTCCAAAGCCCTTCGTACACCTGGATCTAGCCATGCCTGAAGCCCTTTGTACACCTGGATCTAGCCATGCCTGAAGCCCTTCCTACACCTGGATCCAGCCATGCCTGAATCCATTCCTATCTCTGGATTGACAGTTACATGAGCTGGTACATTTTCTCCTTTGCAATTTGAAGCGTCCTGAGAAACCCACAGGGGAAGCTGTACGACCAAGAGGCTATCTCCTGGTTCTGCCAGGCTCCCAAGACAGGACAGTCCTCTGCAGAGGGCAGCCCCCCCACTCACCATGACAGATGTGGTCATGCCCTCCAAGTGGAAGACGTCCATGCTGGAATCCGTTCCGCCCACCACCTCATTATTCCCCTGGCTTGACTGGGGAAGGTCGAAGTAGGTGCTGTCTGGTTCCCTGGGGCAGGGAGAGGAAAATAGAAGCATCAGTCCCCAGTCTGGGTATCACCCCCATACCTCCCAGGCCCAGAGCTCAAGGCTAGCCTGAGACTCCTGGTGAGGCCTACGTCTCCTGCCCTTCCCATTCCCTCTCATCCCATCTCTGTCCTCCACCTGCCATTCCAGGGCTGCTGTGACTGCCACAGAGGCAGAGCCAGTCATGGGCTCTGTTATTCTGGGCCTCTGCCGGCCATGGGCCCTCTCCAGAGCTGGCCAGAGAAAAGAGTCTGAATTTTGGTCCTGTGTCCCCAGGGAAGGCCTAGGGCAGCAGTCCCCCTTCCTTGCCCCTCCGACCCAGCCCTGTCCCCAAGCTGATGAGGGTGGCTAAGGCTAGCCCAAGACTAGTGTGGAGCCACCTCTCCTGCTCTGGTCCAGTTAGCCCAGCGAGGGTGGTCGAGGCTAGCCCAGAATCCCAGTGAGGGTTGCCAAGTCTAGCCCAGAATCCCAGTGAGGGTGGCTGGGGCTAGCCCAGAGTCCTCCCAGGGCCACCCCTCCTGCTCTGGCCCAGTTAGCCCAGCGAAGTTGGCTGAGGCTAGCCCAGAGTGCCTCCCAGGGGAGCCCCCAGTTCTGGCCAGCTGAGCGCACTCACAGAGAGCTCCAGAGGTGCTCAAACGTGGTGCCCCCATCAGGGGAGGTGGCGGTGGACTGGGCCATCTTCCCCACGCCGGCCTCCGAGGGCAGCTTGCTCTGCAGGAAGGAAGGAATGACACCTGAGCGCCCTGGGAACTCGTGCTCTGTCCTCCTGTGACAGTCTCGGCGGGGGCAGCAGGCAGGTGGGCCTGCCTGGGGCATCCCTCGAGCACTGGCAGGTACCCCCGCCTCGCCCTCCTGTGCCCTCTCCGCTGTCATTTCATCCACCCCGTTCCCCGCGGCTGGAAACCGAGGGCCAGGTGCGCAGCTCTGCCTTGGAGGTGGCGGGCCTGGATCAGACTCATCCGTGGGGGTGCCCTGGGCAGGCAGGAGCTTCTCAGAGCCGCTGCCTTGGAAGACGGGGTGACAGCAGCACCCGCTCCTGGGGCTGCCTTGAGGGCCTTTGGGAGAGCAGACTTTTTGAGACGCTTGGGCCAGGACAAGTGTGTGAGGCCTGTGGTCTGTTATGATCCACTGTGTCTGGTTTGGCCTGGGGGATGCAGCCAGGCTTGGGGTCTCCCTGATGCCCAGGACCTGGAGGTAGCTCAGGTCCCGGTCACTCCATCTTGGGAACAGCGTGTGTGAGGGCTGCCTTGGAGGCTGCAGCCAAGCCCCTGGCTAGAGCCTAGCTGTGCTGACTGCTGCAGGACACAGATGCCCCCTCACCTTCTGAGCCGGGCTCCTCCCTGCACCCCAGGGCCACAGGGAAGCCTGGCAAGGCTGGGAACTGGAAGTTGCCCTATCCTGGACCCGGCCACCACCGGGGACCTTGAAGCTGCCCTGTCCTGGAGCCGGCCACTGCCTGGGTGGTCACGCCTTCAGAAGGGGACACCCAGGGATTGGAGAGCCCTGACCCCAGCGCCCGTCCGCTGGTCTTTGTCTCCACCATTGCTCCCCTGAGAACCCCTAGGCCCAGCTCCCAGTGGCCCTGGACACCCATGAGGAGGTGGCAGTGTCCAGGCGGAGCACAGCTGGGGGAGGGGACAGGGAAACCCGAGCCCACCCTGCCCACAGCCCCCAGCCCTTGCTGAGGTGACCTCTCCCCTGGGCCAGCCTCCCAGGTCCTCGGTGAGGTGCCATGGGACAGGCTTGGCCACCGCCCTGCAGTGCTTAGGCAGGCAGGCCTGGACCTGCCCACGGCCAGCGGGGGTGCAGGCCATGGCCTGGAACCTGTTGCTTTCGTCCTTCCCCAGGCAAGCGGGAGCTGAGAGAAGCCTGTGGCACGCTCCTGGGGCCGCCACATGCCGGGCCCTGGAGAAGTGGCACAGGCCAGGCTGAGGTGCGGTCAGTGAGCCATGATGGCCTGGGACAAGCAGCTTAGAGGGTGCTGGCCCAAGCCACCTCTCCCAGGTGGGCGTGACCACCCCACCCACTTTTCAGGAGCCCCAAGGCTCAGAGGGGTTAAGTGACTTGTGTGAGGTCACACAGCTGTAAGTGCTGGTGATGAATGTTCCAGGGGCTCTTTCTCAGAATTGGAAGTTAATTTGGTTGCCCTGCCCCCCCCCACTTCACCATCACGTGGCCAGGTGGGTGTGCCCTTGCAGGCCTCCGATCCTGGGCTGGACTGTCTAAAACCCCAATGGAGCTGAGGGTGTGCATGGGGACTGCACCATTCCGTTAATTTAAAATGGGAGGGCGTGACAGGAAGCAGAACCGCAGGTCCAGCTGAGGCTGGCACGGGGCCCCAGGGGAGGGCAGAACCCGCCCTTGCTCGTGCCCCACGGTGGGTCCCTTTGGGCTGAGCAGTATGAGTGGGGTAGTCTCTTGGTGCAGGTGTGTGGGCCAAGGCTGGGTGGGCACAAGTGAGGGGCCCCAGGCACATTTCCTGAAGGGCAGGAGCACTGGAGGGGCTGGACTTGGAGGAAAGAAATTCCCTTAGATCCAAGAGGACAAGCCTGGGAAGGTTTTGCCGCCAGAGGCCACTGGGTCACATCTCCTTCATTTTGCAGATGGGCCACCTGAGTCCAGAGATGGAAATGGACTTGCCATCCACAGCAGGTGGATGACAAAATCCCAGCTCCCTTCACAGCAGCACCATTCCCGGTAGCTGAAGGGTGCACACAGCCCAGACGCCCATCAGCAGAGGGCCGGGCACAGGAGACATGGTGCCGCAAACAATGGAACATTACACGGCCATGAAAAGGAATGAAGCTGTGACATGCTACAGCATGGGTGAGACCTGAAAACCTCATGCTCAGGACACATGACCTCATCTGTCAGCCTGTGAGCTGTCCCCTCCCAAAGGCTAAGGTGGGACAAAGACAGAGAGAGACAGAGACGGAGAGACAGAGAGAAACAAGGACAAAGAGAGACAGAGACATAGAGACAGGGATAGAGACAGGAAAAGAGAGACAGAGAGAGACAAGGACAAAGAAAGAGAAAGACAGGAAGAGAGACAGAGAGACACGGACAAACAGAGAGACAAAGAGAGACAGAGAAAGACAGGGAAAGAGATAGAGACAGGAAGAGACAGAGAGACAGAGACAGAGAGAGACAGGGACAAAGAGAGACAGAGAGATACAAGGACAAAGAAAGACAGAGACAGAGAGACAGGGACAAAGAGAGAGAGTGAGAAAGACAGAGACAGGGAGAGACAAGGACAAAGAGAGACAGAGAGATGGAGAGAGACAGGGAGAGAGACAGAGAGAGATGGGGAGAGACAGGGAGACAGAGACAGACAGAGAAACAGAGGGAAAGAGAGACAGACAGGGAGAGAGACAGAGTGTGGGAGTCGACGGCATCCCGCCGCACCCCTGCTGGAGGTCCAGGGGTTCCGTGAACAGGTGTGGACGGGGCATCCCTCCACGCAGGGCTCACAGGAACTGGTCAGTGAAACATTATTTGTGATCTTATGCCTGGGACATGGGCGTTGGCTGTATTTTCAAGTTGGCATCATTTGAACTCCCACTGAAGCCACACCCTCTCTTCCCACTGAACCCTGAATGGGGAGCAGCGACTCTTCTTGTCGGCGTGCCCCTGCCTGCTGGAGACCCAGCTTCCACATCCCCTGACCAGCACCCACTGTGCACTGCAGGACACCAGCTTGGCCTCTCGTCCCTGCCCGGGCACAGGACAGAGGCCGGCGAGCGTGGTCATGGGTCCCCCATCCCACCCGCCCAGCCCTCCAAGCTCATAGGACAGGCCACCACCAGGAGCACGTGGGGTGGGAAAGGGGCTTCCTCCGTGCCAGGAGTTGGGTCCCCAAAAATCCCCAGGCCTATTTGCCTGAGATGTGGGCAGTGGGCCTCCAGGTGCAGGCGTGTGGACCGGCCAGAAGCCCTGGGCAGATGCATCTTCCAGGACACCTCTCCCCACAGCCACCGGCCTCCCCCATGGGAATCAGGTTCCTCACCAGCCAAAACCAGAACCCAGAAACCTGCCAGACTTAAAGCACGTGGAGGAACTTGAACCGGAAGCCATGAGATGCCTGATTCCCAACTTCCTGGGAAAACGCCAACGCTGGTAGCATTGGCCCCAGGGCCCCACAGGAACACAGGAACACTGGCACAGGGGTCAGGCAGGGGCTCCCCCTACTGGCCTCACACACCTGAGCTGGTGACCGGCTCTGCAGGCATCTGGGAGTACCGGGCACAAGGAACAGGAAGCACTGTTGGGGGTGCAGGGACGCTGCGCTGGGGCAGGGGGAGTGTGTGCCCTCTGCCCACAGCCGCCTTTCAGGCAAGGATCCCAGTGGCGAGAAAAATAAATCAATGCTAAAAAAATGGCCTTTAAATCAAATCCAATTTTCCCAACCATTTGCCTTTTAATTTGAAAATTCGTTCACAAGGGGCACACGGTTCTGGGACAAAATGGAAATTGCTTTTGAAACGTTGCCAATCATTTTAAAAATCATGTGTATCAATGGGGAAAAGAGACCAATTTCATAAGACATCTTTAGGAAGTTTTATCGACATCATAAAATGCAAATACATTATTGGAAGTGTAGGTTTTTCTATCAAGATTTAGTCTAGGAGGGATGGGCTGGGTGCAGTGGTTCATAACTGTAATCCCAACACTTTAGGAGGCCAAGGAGGGAGGATTACTTGAGCCCAGGGGTTTGAGACCAGCCTGGGCAACATAGGGAGACCTCAGCTCTCCAAAAACTTAAAAAAAATTAGCTGGGCATGAGGGCATGAGGGCATGAGGGCATGTGCCTGCGGTCTAAGACACTCAGGGTGCTGAGGTGGGAGAATCACTTGAGCCCAGGGGCTCGAGGCTGCAGTGAGCCATGACTGCACCACTGCACTCCAGTCTGGGCAACAGAGCTAGACCCCAACTCTAAAAAAAAAAAAAAGGAAAGGAAGGAAGGAAATGAAATAAGTGAGTTCTCAGTTGTAACAGGGGTGTCCAGTGTGTATTAGCACGGGTCTTGCAGCAGAAGGCTTTGTGTGGCCACAGCATTTGGGGGTGGCCATTGGGGAGCTGCTGGCCGGCACCCCCCCAGCCCCAGCACCATCAAGTCAGGGCACAGAGCTGCAAAGGACAGTTGTGACGGGTGTTCCTGGTCACACTGTAGGCAGGCCATAGGCTGCTGGCACACCCAGGAAGCAGGGCACCTCGACACTGCCCCAGCCCTGCCCCAACTTCCGTGAAGTCTCAGACAAGTCCCCTCCCCTTGCCAGGCTTGAAAGGTGACCAGCGTTCCAGGTCCTACAGTGCCTACAACAGCGGGAGCAGGACAAAGACCAGCCACCGAGGGCCCTCCGGCAAACCCAGACCTCAGCCTGCTTGGATCCTCAACTCCAGGGGCTGCTGTACCAGCTACACCCCAGGGAGAGCCCCCACACACGTGTGACTCAGAACAGGAAAGGAGCTCACACCAGCAATTAGGCCCTCACAGCTCACCAGGACCCACAGAGCACAGGTGGGCTGGAGAGGGGACTGTGTGGCCCAGAAAACCAGCCTGCCCAAGCTCCCTGGAGCTGAAAACAAGGCTCTCTGACGACTTCTCAGTTTGACTCAGGGCCTTCTGAGGTCTCAGCCTAGGGGTTCTCACCAGGGCAATTCCACCCCCAGAGGATATTCCCATGTGGGGACATTTTCCACGGGGTCGGAGAGTGCTGTGGAATCTAGTGTGCAAGACAGGGATGCTGCTTAGCACCCTATGTTGCTCAGGGCAGCTGCCCACAGCAGAACGCACGCCCTGGTGTCGGGGCCATGGTGGAGAGGGAGTGCTGCCCCATGGCTCCGAGCTGAGGCTGGCCGGGCACTTTGCAGGGCCTCAGGCTCACACACCAACCCTGCCCCAGTTCAGAGATGAGCAAGCGGAGGCTGGGAGGCCCAGTGGCTTGCCCAAAGCTACTGAAGGCTGAGGAGCTGGGACTCCAGCCAAGCCCGGGTCCTCTGATGGCCTGGCCGCACCCGAATGCTCCCCTCTGCCCTGTGGGGAGGAGTCCGCAGCCCGTGAGGGGCTCTCAGGCTCCCTCATCTCACCCTGCCAACCCCTCTGGCCTCGTCTTCCATAGCTTCCCCCGAAAGCCACAGCCCCCGTCCCCCTGCCCTGTCCCAAGCATCCCCTCCCTGTCCCCTGTTCCTCTGTCCTCTCCCTGCCCCCCGTCCCCCTGTCCCCATAGGTTCCTTCCCTGTCCCCTTTCCCTTTGTCCCCTAGCTCCCCATCCTCTGTCCCCTCCCTGTCTCCATCCCTCTGTCCCCTCCCCATCTCCTGTTTCTCTGTCCCCTCCTTGTCCCTTGTCCCCATAGATCCCTGCCCTGTCCCCATGGGTCCCCTCCATGTCCCCTGTCCCTTTGACCTCTCCTTCTCCCATCCTCTGTCCCCTTCCTAGCTCCTGTTTCTGTGTCCCCTCCCTGTCCCCCATCCTCCTGTCCCCTCCTTGTCCCCCATCCTCTGTCCCTCCCCATCTCCTGTCCCTCTGTCCTCTCCCTATCTCTTGTCCCCGTGGGTCCCCTCCTTGTCCCCTGTCCCCAGTCCCCACATGCCTGGCTATGTGCTTTCTGTGTTCAGCCTTTGTCTACCACCTCTTCCCTGCCCTGCCCATCTCATCCCTATCCCTCCAGGCCAGGCCAGGACCCAGCCTCCTCCAGGAACCCCGTCTCGGGCTGACACCCCATCCCCCCCCCTCACCACCTGACAGGAGGTGGGAGCACAGACATTTCCTTGGCCATGGGCCCACAGGTAAGTCCTCGTCAGTTCTCTTACCCCTTCCACCTCTGCCCAGACCTGGGGCAGACAGGGCTCCACAACCACCTCTGATAAGCCAGGCCACTCCACCCCGACTGAGCCCACTCTGGAAGAGGCACTCCCCATGGGGACACCCACTCCCGCCTGCAGGGGCCCTGGCCACACGGCTGCTGTTACCCACCCACCCCTCGGTGGAGCTCTGAGACTGAGCCATCCGCACTCAGCCTGGGCAGGAGACACAGCCCCCTCTGCCCTGTCTGGCGCAGCCATCCCGGACACTGGCTCTTAAGGGGGATCACAGGAGGGGTGCAGGGTTTCCTCCTCCATTCAGGGAGGAGGGAAAAACCCCCAGGAACTCCACCGGCCCCGGGCCACCCCTAAAGCAAACATCTCAATGCACTTCTGATGCCGGTGGTTCCCGATCCACCAATGATTTTACCTGTTATTTCAGCAAATCAACGGATTCTGATCTGAAGTGGCAAAGAAACCTGGGGCCATTGTGGGAGGAGACCGTCTGAATCCCCTTGTGCCCTTTTCCCAGGGATTCAGGCAGAAGGTCCCAGGACCCAGAACCCAGAAGAGCCACCTCCTGGGCAGAGGGGTCGGGCTGTCAGCACACGAGAATGAAGCCAGGCAGGCTGGCCCTGTATGAGACAGCGGCTCTCCCAGGCAGCGGCCCGGCGGAATTCCCGCAGGGCGTCATCAGATCCCAGCCTCCTGGGGCCCTCTGTGCCAAGGGACCTCACTCTCCCCTCCAGCCACCCCAAGAAGACGGGCCACTCTCGCTTGGCAGGCTGGGGCCAAGGACAGGGGTCCCCCGGAGTGAGGGCCAGGAGGGTCTCCCTCTCAGGGGCGTGGCCCTCTGCCAGCATTGCTGGCCCCTCCCGACAGAGGCTAAGGACCATGTGGCCTCCCTCTGTGGGTGCGATGGGGCCAGGCCCTTCAGACAGGGTTGCCAGAATGGCTTCATCAGCAGGTCAGGGGCAGGGACGAAGGCCTGTCCGCAGGGCTTGGTGAGGAGGATGCGGCTGAGAGCCCCCTCACTGCCACAGATGGCAAGCCTGCTGCCCCATTCCCCCAGTCTGGGGAAGCCGAGCATGGGGATGAAAGACAAACACAGCCTCCCACGGTGGGGCAGTGTGCACCCTGTGAACTATGCAGATAGCTGGAGGTGCCTGAGCAAGCTGCCCTCTCTCTCCTGGGCCGTGGCCCACGGGAAGCGGGAGGGGAGGGGAGGCAGATGCTCAGGAGAGTCTGGGGGAATCCCTGAGCCTCACCCCAGAAGCTTGAGGCCATGACCAAACCAAAATGCCCGACCCCCCGTGGGTGGGGGTGCCCCCAGCCAGCTTCCCGGGTCAGTTCACACACAGCCAAGTGAAATGTAGAAACACCAAAGCACGGCTGATTCCCGGGGATTCCGGCCACCCCACAACGGCCCAGTGAGGCCACACACCTGTTACCAACCAGGAGACATGCACAGAGAGGCAAGGCCAGCCCTCCATGGGCACACAGCTGGTCAGGGTGGAGGTCGAACCCAGCAGCCTGGCTCTACCCTGGCCTGAGCTGGATATGAGCAAGGGAGGCACGGGCCCAGCTGTAGTCCCCTCCCCAGTCCGTGTTCCCACCGCACAGCCCTACCCCGCACCCTGCCTGGGAAGCCCCTCTCTGGAAAGGCCCTGCCTGCCATCTTTCTTCACCCTTTCTTTTTTTTTTTTTTTTGAGACGGAGTCTCGCTCTGTCACCCAGGCTGGAGTGCGGTGGCTCAATCTCGGCTAACTGCAAGCTCCGCCTCCCGGGTTCACGCCATTCTCCTGCCTCAGCCTCTCTGAGTAGCTGGGACTACAGGCGCCCGCCACCACGCCCGGCTAATTTTTTTTTTTTTTTTGTATTTTTAGTAGAGACGGGGTTTCACCGTGGTCTCGATCTCCTGACCTCGTGATCCGCCCGCCTCCGCCTCCCAAAGTGCTGGGATTACAAGCGTGAGCCACCGCGCCCGGCCTCTTCACCCTTTCTTCATCTTTCTTCACACTGAGGCCCAATCCACATCCAGACATCCAAGAGGCCCGCCCTGTCCTCTGCTGCCTGCCCAGGCCTTCTTGCTGTCATATATGTGTTTGGGTCATACCAAGACACATGATTCCTGCCCCACCGCTTCCTACCCTGAAGCCCAGCACTGCTGGGCACACACTCCAGTTCCCTCTCCTGCTCTGCCCACGCAGCCCACCTCTGCTGCTCTCCAGCTGTGTGACCTCAGACAGATGTCTTGCCCATTCTGAGCCTCTGTTTCCTTGTCTGTAAAATGGAGATAATTGTAGTGCCTCCTAGAAGCGCTAGGTGGAATGAAGTAACTCTACGCATATGAAAAGCAAAAGCACTCCTCTATCTGGGCACACCGTGGATGCCCCATAAACAGTATTCAGCTGCAATTGACGGATGGTTATTTAGTATCAGGTGGTGGCAGTGGAGAAAGAACCAATGAGGCCCGGGTCCCAAAGGCACCAGGCTGAGGGACAGAACTGCACACACGGGGGCAGAAAGGTGGGGTCTGCTGGCTGCCGGGTCCCTGGCTCCTTCAAGTGCCTCTCCATTGCACGGTTAGCACGCGTGTCTCACCCCTCTTTTACAGTGGCCTCCACGCCCTTTGCAGAGCACCAGCCTATCCCCGGTCTCTCAGGGAATGAGGTGCCTTTGAAACGGGTAGTGCCCAGTTGCAGCGGCAGCCGGTGCCAGCTCCATGCTCAGAGGCGTGCAACGTGGTAAACAGATAACCCTGGCCCACTGGAGGCAAGTCATGTATGTCTGCGAGGCCCTCAGAGGCTGGGTATGAGGAGGGTGGGTGGTGGAAGAGAAGTCCCCACCCCAGCCCCAGCTTGCTTAAGCCTTGGAGTGGGTGGTGCTCCTGGGGGTAAGCAGGTCAGGAGAGTTTGGAGGTGGGGGTCAGAGGCATGAGCGCCTGATGGGCTGAGCTTCCTCTAAGAAAGGGGTGGAAGGGGTGGGCAGGGACATGGCCCTTGCGGGGACGAGGCTGGTGGCAGGAGGGAACTGGGCTCTGTCAGGGAACTGGGGCTCTGAGCTTGGCGATGTTTCCTGCCAGGAGCCCACCTGTTAGAGGAAGGGCGACCCCAGCGGGGGCGGTGGGAACAGAGCTGTCACTGAGGGAGGTTCAGACCAGCACAGTGGGCACAGGAAGAAGACCCAGAGGACCGACTGCCGAGGACAGGGGGTGAGGGGTCCAGGGCTGGGACAGAGCAGAGCTTATGGCCAGAGTGGGTGTCTGAGTCGATACCTGTGTTCACAGGTGATGAGTACAGCGCTGCCCTCAGCAGGGCAGGTGATTGATGGGGCCGCAGCCGCCTTTGCTGGAGCGGCCACAGCCTCGCTCTGCTCAGACACATCCCTGTCCCCTGCCCCCTCCAATCCTCCTCTCCCACCCCCTTTCTACCCCAAGGGATCACACCGGGTGTCACTAGCCCTTGTGTGGCCAGCGCCCATGTTGGAAGTGCCTGTGCTGTCCTCCAGAATCTTCTTTCTTTCCCCAGACAAGCATTTTCCACTCCTCCAACCAAGCAAGGATGACCCTTTTCAAGCTGCTGTCCCCTCCTGGCCACCCTCCTCTGGACACCCCTCAACGGGGATGCCCCACTCTGAGACGTCCCCACTCTGCACATACCCCTCACCCCTGGCTTTGGGCTTTTCTCTAAAGGGTCTGGGACGCGCCCGCTGCACCTGTGGCCATGTCTCCCTGCTGACCAGTCCCCACCCTGCGGTCCGAGCAGACGTGCCCTTCCAGACAGCTGTCAATCCCCTGAACTTATCACGCGTCCCGCTGAGTCCTGCCCTGACCCAATGTGCAATCCCCCCTCCTGGCATGCTCCCTACCTGTTCTGGAGTCAGCCGCTCAGCCCTGTGACCTCCCCCGTGCGGCGATGACAGGGGTCCACCCGCCCCTCACTCCTTCCAGAGGCAGCCACTGCTATTCCTCAGCGTGGCTGTCTGCTGGCCCTCAGGGTTGCCTTTCTGATATTGCCGCCCAGCATTCCCTGAGCCCTCACCCTGTGCCAAATCTTCCATATTTTCAAGCTCATTCAATCCTCAGAGGAACCCAGGGGGAGGTCCCCAGGTGTTCCCAGAGGCCCCTAGAGGGCGAGCAGCCTGCCCAGGGCCGCACATCTCGGAAGCGCCAAGGCTGGCTTAGGCTGGGCTCCGGTGAGCTCCACCTTCCCGCCAGGCAGCCCGTCCTCCAGAGGCCCCGGCTCCTGCAGGGCAGACAACGACCCAGCCTTTGCCCCCGTCGTGAAGGGGGCTCCCGACGATGGCCAGGTCAGCCCAAGAGCTGCCTAGGCCCTGGGCAGGGCTGTGATTTTGTGGGACTCACAAACCAATGGAGGGGCACTGGCCATGGTGGAGCTCGGCCAAGGGGCAGCCTGGGCAGCCAGTAGGTCAGGGAGAGGCAGGAACAGCAACTGGAGCTGGACAGGGTACAGGACCACCAAGGTCACAGTGGCTCCTAGGCTCCATGCTACTCCAGGTCTGAGGGGGCTGCTTCCCGTCACGCTCCCGGCTCCCACACCCCACGCCTCTCCAGGGACAGGCCCACCCCTGGCCATCCCTGAGGCAGTTCCAGCTGGAGCCCTGGAACCCTGGAACCTGGATAGGTGCCAGCCGACCTGTGCTCCCAGCCCAGCCCTGAGGGAGGCTGTGCAGCCAGACCCCACTCTGACCAGCATGGCACCCACGAGGGACGGCTCTCAGGAAGCCTCACTCCTCAGGGCCCGTGCACCCCCATTTAAGAGACACTGGTCTCCCTCGGACCTGCCAGGCCTCCTCTCTCCCAGTACCCACCGCATGGAGAGACATTCGCCTGCTGACTCTTTGCGGGCCAGACCACCAAGCCCTGCCTGCTCTCTGCGCTGCAGCCCCAGCACCTGCCTGGCACACAGTAGGTGCTCCGTGAAGAGGCGATGACAGAATCAATGATTCGGTTTGAGCTAGCGGGGCCCAGCAGGTCAGGTCAGGACAGGACCAGAGTGACTGCTGGAGAAGCACCATTTGGGGTTAAATTGCTCGACTTCCTCCTCATTTCTCCTCACTTTTTCTTTTTCTTTTTCTTTTTTTTTTTTTTGAGATAGAGTCTCGCTCTGTCGCCCAGGCTGGAGTGCAGTGGTATGATCTCAGCTCACTGCAACCTCCGCCTTCCGGGTTCAAATGATTCTCCTGACTCAGCCTCCCCAGGAGCTGGGATTACAGCTGTGTGCACCACCACGCCCAGCTAATTTTTGTATTTTTAGTAGAGACAGGGTTTCACCACGTTGGCCAGGTTGCTCTAGAACTCCTGACCTCAGGTGATCCGCCGGCCTTGGCCTCCCAGAGTGCTAGGATTATAGATGTGAGCCACCGCGCCTGGCCTCAGGTGAGCCGCCCGCCTCGGCCTCCCAGAGTGCTGGGATTACAGATGTGAGCCACCTCGCCTGGCCTTCTTCCCCACTTCTAAGGGGCTCCTGTACATCCCCACCTGGGCATGGGCTCTTGGGCAAGTTCAGACTGCGGGACCCCAGGGAGATGACACCCACATTCCAGAAGCCTGTGCCCACGTGGTCCCCCCGGCCCCACCATCATCTCTGCCTTAGGGATGAGCAGAGAGATCCTCAGAGCGGTGTGAAACGCACCCAGGGCGACACAGCAAGCCAGGAAGAGCCCACGGTCTTGCCCCCCCGGGGCCACATGCCCATCCAGGAGGCCAGGCTGGAGCCTTTGCTAAGAGCCAAGGGAACAGGATCCAGAGGGCCTGGCCCCTCAGACATTTCCCCAAGGCTTCGGGGAGGAGCCGGTCACTCAGTTTCCCTACCCACCCTCTCACCTCTAGCAACACACTTGCACATACATGCACATGCACACACCTATTCACATATGCGCACACGTGTCCGCAGGCACTGCCACGTACACACTCTGCCCTCCTCACAGCAAATCCCCGCAAGCCCCTCCCCTGTCCCCCAGTTTGATGGGTCCCTGAGGATTCCCCAGCCTGGAAGTCCAGCCCTGGAAGCAGGACCCAGGCAGAAGGAACAGGACATGCCCAGCCCCTTCCTGCCGTCCAGGTCGGGATCAGGCTTGGGAGTAGCTGCCTGAGTGCCGGGGAGGCCAGGGCATGGCTTGCTGTTGCTGGGAGAGGCTCTAGGGCCACAAGAGAGTGAGGGGGCTGGGGAGAACTGGGAGGTTCTGGATCAGCTGTGTGAGGCTGAGGATGGCGGCCCCCAGCCGGGAAGCCTCTGGACGTGCCAGGCTGGGGCAGTCACTCTGCGCCTCCTTGGCAGGAAGTGGAAAGAGCTCCTGGTGGGTCCAAGGGGTGGAGGTAGCAGTACCAGAACCACTTCTGCCCCCGATCTTAGGGTCACACGAGGAGCCCTGACGTGCTACTTGGGGCAGATGGCTCCCCAGAGCTGTGGCTTGTCCCATCAGGACAACTGCGGGCAAGGTCTCCCCACCCTGGCCTGAACAGTAGTGCGTTTCCCAGCTGCCTCCTGGGAGGCAGTAGAGGGGCTCTCTGCACCCCAGGGTAGGCCCCTAGAGCCACTGCACCCACGGCGGCAAGGAGACTCCCCCCGACTCAGGCCGAGAGGAGGGCGAGCCAAGCCAAAGCCTACCTTGGCTAAGCCTGGGCCCCGGAGGGTCGGTGGGGCCAGGTGGAAGTGGCCCTCGGCTGGCTCCTGGCTCCTGCAGGCGGGTGGTGGCAGCAGCGTCCCCGTCACCTAGGTGATGACATTGGAGCTGCGAAACTAGGCGGCAGGCAGCGTGGCTGGCCTGGAGCTGCAGGGCAGCTGGGGGCGGAGCATGGCCTGGAGCCCCGGGGCTGGAGATGGGCCTGGAGCCAGCACCTGCCGCCCAGCACCTGCCGCCCGCCACCTGGCATGCACGCGCCACCCTGCGCCCCTGCTCCCCCCGACCCTCCTCAAGGCGACCGACAGGGCCAAGCTCAGGGCAGCCAGGACAGGGCTGTCACCACCCAGCTTTGCACTCGTTTCACTCCTCACTTCCAAGCACACTCAAAACTAAAGGGAACGGCCCAGGAACTCACCCGCCCGTCCCCAGCTCTCGTCACTCTGACCTCTGGCTTTTTGTTTCCTGGGGCATTTCACAGCAAATTCCACCTATGAGACCATCTCATCTGTAATACGCCAGTACATGCTTCCAGCAGGTAAGAACTTCTCTTTTAAAATATTAGGTCAAACCATGAAATTGCTGATAATTAACCGTTTTGGTCCTACCAACAACACACACACACACACACACACACACACACACACACACACACGCAGCAAGTTCAGATAATTCAACATTATATGCAGCCATAATATCAAATTCTGAATCTTAATCTTTAATGCTGGTCAGAGGATTTTGAGGAGCCCCGCCCCAATTTTGGAGAGGGGAGTGTGTGCCGCTGCCACTGTGCCACCTTCCTCCCCCACAACTGCAGCAGCACGGAGTGGACAGGACGAAAGGGACTTGGCCGACACAATGAAGGTAAGGATCTCAAGATGGAGAGACGATTCGGGTATTCCAAATGGCCCGATGTAACCACTGTGTCTGTATAAGAGGGAGGAGAAAGGGCAGGGAGGAGAGAAAGTGCCACCTTGCTGGCTTCGAAGACGGAGGAAGGCGCCAAAAGGCGAGGGATGCAGATGGCCTCTAAGCCTAGAGAAGGCAAGGAAACAGGCTCTCCCCAGGGCCTCCAGAGGGAGCGCTGGCAGCTGCACCACACCTTGATCTCAGCCCAGCGAGCCTGACCTCAGGCATCTAAGCTTCAGAACCAAGAGAAGATAAATCTTGATCGCTATAAGCCACTAAGTGTGTGTCACTGGTCACAGCAGCCATAGGAGACTAACCAAATGCCACAAAACTCCAGCTTGGGAAACCTCTCTTGCAAGGATGTCCCCGTTGCCTGGGGGCCCTGGAACAGGCCTAGCACTAAATTCTGCCTGAGCAGAAACCCAGCAGGTGCAGGAGGCTTTGCCCAGTAATATGCGCGGCTCACACCACCCCGCCCAGGGCCCAAGGGGCTGGTGTGTCTTGTCGGCATAGTCCCGAGGGATGCCTGGTGCTTTTCTCCACTCCCTGGGCAGGCAGGGGAGGGCCCATATCTGTGCCCCACACACGGCAGGAACACAGCAGGCTGCGCACTTGGGAAAGTGGCTCTCAGATCAGGGGCTGTTCCAGGTGAAGTGGCAGCGTGGCAGCTGAGGCTCCCCGACTCCCACTGCCCCGGGGGACACAAGCTGAATGCAGGCACATTGCTGGGGAGCGGTGTGTTTGTGTGCAGTGTGCGTGTGTGTTCGTGAGATATGGTGCAACGGGGGATGTGTGAGTCATGGAAAGCAAGTGCATTTCTGCCTACGCGCTGCACGGATGTGTGTCTACGCGCTGCATGGATGTGTGTGACAGCTACTCATGGCTGTTGGCTCCAGGAGGGGAGATGGCTCCTCACTACAGCCAGGTGACTCTTTGCAAAGTGTATCCATGGTTCATGCTCAAGCACACCAATCTGGGTTCCTTGGCTGCAGTGACCTCCTGGCACGCACCCTTCCTCCCCGACCCCTAGTTCATAGGAAAGTGAGGGGAGAGGAAAGACCTGAACCCAGGGAGGCTGGTGCCTGGCTCCTCTCAATATCCTGTTGGAGACAAAAGGTGGGTGGGTGACAGGAGGAGCGATAGCAGCTGGACCCTGGCCATAGTCTGTTCCCTGGTCTGAAGAGCAACTAGCACAGAGTGACAGTGGCCACGAGCCCTGGGGGACACTCAAGGGGGAGTTCAAGGAGAATTTTTGCAGACCTGTGCACCGTAACACAAGGGTAGAAAAGCTATTCCCGAACTCTCCTGCCCTATTTTAAGCTGGGTGGTCCAGATGTGAATTATAGGACAAGCCCTTGTTTATTTCGGTTTTTTTTCCTTTTCTTTTCTTTTTTACTTTTTTTCTTTTCTTTTCTTTTTTTTTTTTTTTGAGACAGAATCTCTCTCTGTTGCCCAGGCTGGAGTGCAGTGGCTCGATCTTGGCTCACTGCAACCTCTGCCTCCTGGGTTCAAGCGATTCTCTTGCCTCAGCCTCCCAAATAGCTGGGACTACAGGCACGTGCCACCACGTCTGGCTAATTTTTTGTATTTTTAGTAGAGACGGGGTTTCACTGTGTTAGCCAGGATGGTTTCAATCTTCTGACCTCATGATCCACCCGCCTCTGCCTCCCAAAGTGCTGGGATTACAAGCGTGAGCCACCGCGCCCGGCCACCCTTGTTTATTCCTATCAGGCAAGAGCTGGAGAGGGGACCGTGCAGATGTGCGCACTGTCTGTTTTCTGCAACTGCCGTAACCAATGACCACACAATGAGCAGCCTAGAACGAGACAAATTTACTCTCTTACAGCTCTGTAGGTCAAAGTCCGAGATGGGTCCCAGGGAGCTAAAACCAAACTGTGGGCAGGGCTGGCTGCTTCTGGAGACTCCGGGAGAATACATTTCCCCCTCTTCCTGTCTTTGGGGGGCCCTGCAAGAATCCCTACTTCCCTGTCTTCTCTCGGTTCTGGAGGCCCTGGGACAATCCCTACCTCCCCGTCCTCTCCGGCTTCGGGAGGCATATTCCTTGGCATGTGATCCTTTCCTCCATCTCTGAAATGCATCCCTCCAACCTCTGCCACCATCATCAGCTCCTTCTCTCACCCCTCCTGTGGGGCCCCCTGATGACACTGGACCCACCTGGATCCTGCCAGATGGCCTCCCCATCTCAAAATAGCTGAATCACGGTCCCCTTTGCTGTGGGAAATAACATAGACACGGGTTCTGGGGATTGGGACGTGAAGACCTTTGGGGAGCTACTTTTTTTTGCCAGCCATAAATGTCCCTCATTGAAAAACATGTTTTCTGAGCCCTCTGTTTGGGGGTCAGTCTGAAAGCTGCCCTGGGAGAGACACCCGCATGGCACTGAGTTGCATCTGCTCAGATAGAGCACCATCCCCACCGCCAGTGCTTACTTCCGAGCTGAAGGGCTTCCGGGACGGTCTCTTCCTGCCCTGTGAGACACACAGGACAGGCCTCTCTGAGGTCAAAGGGCACCCTAGCCTGCAGCCAAGGCCAGGGAGATGGGCAGGAGGTGGTGGGGAGGGAGCCAGCAGAAGGGCCATTAAAAGCCCCCCACCCACGCACCCACCTTCACTGTCAGACCCCTTCCTTTCTCCCCACAGCTCTTTGGTATTTGCCAGCAGGCCCCTCTGTGTGCATCAATGAGTTTCTGATGCCGCAGAAGTGAAACTGTCAATATATGACCCATAAGTCACTCCCCACCCAACACACAGCTCACTCTGCACCAGGCACCATTTTAAGATTTACATTCATTAGTGTGGGAGACATAGCAAGACCCTGTCTCTAAAAGCAAGAAACAACAAAAAATAAATTAACTGGATGTGGTGGTGTGCGCCTATGGTCGCAGCTACTCAGGACACAGGCAAGAGGATGGCCTGAGCCCAGCAGTTGGAGGCTGTGGTCAGCTGTGACTGCACACCAGCCTAGGCTGCAGAGTGAGATTCTGTCTCTCTCTCTCTCTCTTTTTTTTTTTTTTTTTTGAGACAGAGTTTTGCTCTTGTTGCCCGGGTTGTAGTACAATGGTGTGATCTCGGCTCACCACAAACTCCGCCTCCTGGCTTCAAAAGCGATTCTCCTGCCTCAGCCTCCCAAGTAGCTGGAATTACAGGCATCTGCCACCACACCCAGCTAATTTTTGTATTTTTGGTAGAGATGGGGTTTCACTGTATGTTGGCCAGGTTGGTCTCGAACTCCTAACCTGGTGATCCACCTGCCTTGGCCTCCCAAAGTGCTGGGATTACAGGTGTGAGCCACCTTGCCCAGTGATTCTGTCTCTTAAAAAAAAAAAAAAAAAAGGCTGGGCACAGTGGTTCATGCCTGTAATCCCAGCCACTCAGGAGGCTGAGGCAGGAGAATCGCTTGAACCTGGGAGGTGGAGGTTTCAGTGAGCCAAGATCACGCCACTGCACTCCAGCCTGGGTGACAGAGAGAGACTCTGTCTGAAAAAAAAAAAAAAAAAAAGAAAAGAGAGACAAACCAAAGGACCTACGGGTCAGAGAGTTATGAAACTTCAAAATACGAATGATTTACATGCACCCCACTCATATCAAGTCCTTCCGGTTTTAGAGTTCTGTTTTGCATAAATTACTAACCGTACACTTCATCGTCAAGAATAGACTCTTTCTGTTATTCTAATACTTTCAAAGACCAAATTGACCAGCTGAACATTAGACAATGAATTCTTGGAGTTATACTGGCCTCAATCTTACAACGGTGTATTTTGCTATTTTTATCAGAATTCATCTTTTTCATATTAATCCAATTAGCATCCTGTTTACCAATACCTCGTTTTTTAATTTGCAGCTTCCTTCTAAAAGCTTGGGGGACTTTCACAACTCGATCTGTCCTCCCTCATTACTGCCAAATAATTAGTCAAGGAGCCGTCCCTGATCAAAAATTAAGAACCCAGAAGCAAGTTGGAGCACGCCTCGCTCCAGAAAAAAACATGACAGGAGACTCTTGTAATTATGAGGGGACTGCTTGGTAGTCATGATGGCAGCCGGCAAAGACTGTGATAACAGGAAGGAGAGACCTGCACTGAATCGTGAGCGTGGCCGATCACAGCTCATTAACTAGCTTGGAGTTTGCATCTCCTGTTTAACTGACAATGACCGCAGAGTCTTTCTTCTGTAATTTGGGGGCTGACTCCACCCTGCATTGTGTATGGTGCGAATTGCGAGGACCACAAAGAGAGGATGGTGAGTTGCCTTGCCCACTGAATCGTGCACCTTATCTGGGTCATTGGATTCACAGGAATCACCTGCCTCTAAAGAGGGAGCACATCTTCCCTTTGTAGCCTGACCGCATCTGGCAAGGGTGGCTGGGTTTTCTGCAGAAGAGAGACCCCTCTCTGTGGCCCAGCCGAGGCCTCTCACAGACTCTACAACCCCTGCCCCCCAACCATCTCACAGTCAGGAAGGACCCACACTGGAGCAAGGCTGCTCCCCTGTCCCCCCACAACCACCAGGCCCCGGTCCGGCGGCTGGGCACCACCCAGGTGGACCCGGAGGCCAGGAGGCTGTGGAAGAGAAAGCTGCGGGTCTGGCTCACGTTTTCCGGCTGGTGGAGAAAATGGAGCCAGGAAGTCATTGCTAAGATCACAGGAACTGGTGCAGTACGGGCAAGCGGGAGCTTCCCTGCCCTCTCCAAAGGACCCAGTGAAACACAGCACCTCTCCTGCAGGAGGGGCAGCCTGCCCCCTCAGCCCAGCCTTCCCCAGGTGCCACCCCCAACCCTGCCTGACACCTCAGAGCAGCAGGTGAGCGATTAGAGCCCCCACTCCTCCTCACAGGCACCCTGAACCACGGGAGGCCTGCCAGCTGGTACGGGGCAGGGAAACAGGTGGGTCCTTCCTATCCAGTGCAGCGCCCCTGGCAGGGGGACACACCCTGGGCTGGGTGGGACCCCTGCCGGCTCAGTCCCCGCATCTGGGCTGGTAGGAGGGTAGGAGTCGTGATGCCCAGGGGCCCGTGCCCAGGCTGGCAGGGCAGAGAGGCTGCACCAGCCTCACCTGGGCACCTCAAGTCTGCCAGTGCCACCCTTGGGAGTTCTCAGGTGTGGTCCCATAGGCAGCTCAGATCGAGCTCACAGTGGGGATACGGCAGCGGCCTCCCCAGAGAAGCTGTGGCATGGAGGCAGGTGGGCCGGCCACGACCCCCAGGGTACTGATTGGGCTCAAGACATACCACTACCCCCAAACCTGGCATGGTGGCATCTGAGAAGCCAGGGAAAGCAGGTACGCTCTCTCCTGCTCCCTGTCACCCCGAGGCAGGCCATGAAAGAGTTCTCTGGCCTTCCTTTGAATTAGGTCACAGACCCTCGCGTGCCCTAGACCCAGAGGAAAGGAAGACTAGAGCCTTCAGGCCTGGTCCCAGCCTCCGGTCAGGACGCCTGTATCCTTTCTTTTTTTTTTTTTTTGAGATGGAGTCTCACACTGTCGCCCAGGCTGGAGTGCAGTGGCACGATCTTGGCTCACTGCACGCTCCACCTCCTGGGTTCACGCCATTCTCCTGCCTCAGCCTCCGGAGTAGCTGGGACTACAGGCGCCCGCCACCACGCCCGGCTAATTTTTTGTATTTTTTAGTAGAGACGGGGTTTCACTGTGTGAGTCAGGATGGTCTTGATCTCCTGACCTCGTGATCCGCCCGACTCGGCCTCCCAAAGTGCTGGAATTACAGGTGTGAGCCACC
Source organism: Hylobates moloch (assembly GCF_009828535.3). NCBI lineage: Eukaryota > Metazoa > Chordata > Mammalia > Primates > Hylobatidae > Hylobates > Hylobates moloch. The sequence goes on along the minus strand of NW_026652284.1, from coordinate 3,040,371 downwards.
GCGCCTGGCCGCCTGTATCCTTTCATCATGCTCTGTGCTGTCCACGCCCCACAAACCCAGGAGGAAAATATGCAGAGTTCCCTGGTTCAATGGGTGTTCCGTTCTCAAGGCTCCTGTGTCACATGGAACTTCTCGTAAATAAGCCTGCACGGCCCTCTTGTTAATCTGTCTTTCATTACAGGTACGGCAGCCACCAGGCTCCTGATAGGCAGAGGGTCCTCTTGTTAACCTGTCTTTGTAGGGGCCGCAGCCTCCAGCCCCGTGAAGAGGAGAGGCCCCTTCTCCCCTCAGGCGTGGGTGGCCCGGCCTGCAGCTGATCTTGGTCACATGAATTGATCTCCCAGGCTTCAGCCTCCCCATCTGTGAACGGGACAATGATCACTGTTTCCAGATAATGGTCAGCAAAGCCCTCATCTGTACGATGCCACTGCAGTGAGGAAAGCGCCGCCCTCAGATTACCCATGCCAGTGCCCAAAGGGCAACACACGGGCCCAGAGACGAGTTTCTCTTATAAAAAATAATTTCGTTTTTCTCTGAGAGCACTCGGAGCTGCTGGAAGAGGCAGCCCCATGCTGTCCTCATACCGGGGACCCCTCCCTGCGCTCCCCAGCCAGGTCTGTCCTGGGGCCTGGCAGGCAGCTGATTCCATCTCCAAGGCCCATAGAGGCCCCTCTAGGCCTCCTTGCAACGTCCCCTCCACAGCTCTGACACCTGCGTTGGGGCTCAGGACACGCCACCCCACCCCAAAACATGGCTTGAGGGGGCAGAATGTGCCACCGCAAACATGCCTTGGGTATATCAATTATTTTGAGTAACTGCAGACACAGGAGCGGCTCTGCCCAGCTGCATGTCTGGGAGAGAAATGAAAGGCATTTCCATTTCTAAAGGTCTCTGTGCCGGGAGGAGAGCGGCTCCAGGCAACTCTGATCACCTGAGAGATGCATGTCCGCATGACGAAACCACCTTCATTCACCAGGCCACTCCCCTGCTATAGCTGGTTCAGCCTGCAGCAGCCCCACGACCCCGTATCTTCCTGCAGCTGAGGATGACATAGACGCCTCCGCCATCTGGCCCCTTCCCCCAGTTTCATCTTCGTGTGGGACTCCCATTTGTGGACATATCATTAAAATGGGTTTTCTCCTGTTAATCTGTCTGATGTCACTTTTCCTCCCTGCAGCTTGGTGACATGAAAGGACCTCCGTGGCTGGCCTTACTCCCTGTGGATGCCACAGCTGCAGGATCCTGGGGCCCCAACAGAAGCCGGTGAAGGAAGAATTCCTGCTCCAGCAGGTGCCTGGTCTCCACCTTCAGGGGCTGCTCAAGGAGAGCGGTAATTTGGGGCAGCAGGAAGAAACATGGGTGTGAACTAGTTCTTTTTTTTTGAGACAGGGTCTCACTCCATCACCCAGGCTAGAGTGCAGTGGCACCATCATAGTTCATTGCAGCCTCAACTCCTGGGCTTCACGGGATCCTCCCACCTCAGCCTCCCAAGTAGCTGGGAGACAGGCGGGCACCACCACACCCAGCTAATTAAAAAAATAAAAAATATATATAGTGTGTGTATATATATAATACATATATAGTATATATAATACATATATAGTATCTATATAGTGTGTGTATATATAATACATATTTTTTATATATATATATACACAAAATACATGTGTGTGTATATACACTTTGTTGCTCAGGCTGGAGTATAGTGGTGCGATCTCAGCTCACTGTGGCGTGAATCTCCCTGGGCTCAAGGGATCCTCCTATCTCAGCTTCCTGAGTAGCTGAGACTGCAGGCATGTGCCACCATGCCTGGCTAAGTTTTGTATTTTTTGTAGAGATGGGTTTTGCCAAGTTGCCCCGGCTGGTCTCGAACTCCTGGGCTCAAGCGATCTGCTCGTGTGGGCCTCTCAAAGTGCTGGAATTACAGGTGTGACCCACCGCGCCCGGCCAGATCTAAGAGTATTTTAAACTATCTAACTTTCTGCATTTCTCTTTGAATATTTCATTGTTACTTTGATTAAATGAGAATTAAGTATTATTTCATAATGATCTGGGATTCCATTTAATCAAGTGCTTTAAAGCTTTTGACATTTTGACAACTTTCCAAAATCACACACTCTAAATTAAGTCTTTCTGACCCTGAATTAATGTTTGGGATTTCCCAGATTGGCCCCTGGAATATCTCAAAAGGATTTATTTTCTCTCTTTATAAAAAGATAGATTATTTTGCCAACGTTAAAGGGAACTCTTTTTAAATAAAATAAAAAGATATTAAATAAATTGGGCTTATTTGATCAACTAAATTTGCATGGAAGCACTGTAAAATATGAAGTGATGATTAACCTTCTCTGGGTGTGTTATATTTGCATGGATATATATTAATATAAGAGTTCCAGAAATTACATGAAATTCTTAGAAATCTGATACATTCTATATTAGTTGTAATTCTAGTTGTTATCTGAAAGTATATGCCACAGGAATAACCAAACTTCCTCATCAGTTACATTGTAATGATCTCATCACATCTTTCGCCAAGGCTATTTTAAGCCTTTCTGTCATACACAGTTAACTGTTTGGCTCTGATGCTTTCCCGAAAGCTTTTGCAAGCAACTATAATCCTAAAATGTTGTGTCTTCAAGAAGATTTCATGGAGAAGACTTTGACCAGTACAGGTTTCTGATACATTAAGATCACACCGCTGGATGGCAAGAGTTTCCAGGACGTAAATGAAGGAACTATTTATAACTTACAGCATTCTGGTACATTATACTTTTGTAAGCAAAATTGAAATGATGACTTTTCTCCCTACCTGATCTCTCCGGAATTTGGAAACTATTAGCATTTTTATTTTTATAGCCATAGAGTTATTTGCTTAAGTTCAAGATGAATCTGCTGCCTTGTAATAGGAAACAATTGGAAATATTGGTTAGCTTACCAAGTGTTTGACTGGAATACCATACTTGAGAGTGATGTGCACAAAATCAGGTGTGAGTAGCTTCAAGGAACTAAGGTTGACTTTATGGAGCCAATGAAACCCCTTGGAGGAAAACGAAATTGCCCTTGTACCTGGATTAAAGGGCTTCTACGGCCCCACAGGTTGAGGAAAGACTGTTATTTTTTGCAGTAATTCTCAAGAATATGTCGGGAATCTTGGGAACGAGGAATCCTCCCAAATCTCTAGGTATTGCAGGTGAAGTCTGATATCAAGTCCTTGGCTTGACTTCTTAGCCTCAGGAGGCTTTTGAAAGCCTAACCTGAGATTTCTTATTAAAAGTTCCAGCAAAGCTGACCTAAAGAAAGCCTAGCTGGCCACTTACTATTCTTGCTGCACTTGTGCAAATAATCACGCCAACTTTAATGAGGGTAGACTTATTTTACAAACAAATTAATCTTACTAGGCTGGGCACAGTGGCTCACGTCTGTAATCCTAGCACTTTGGGAGGCCGAGGTGGGGGATCCCGTGAGGTCAGGAGTTCAAGACCAGCCTGGCCAACATGGCAAACCCTGTCTCTACTAAAAAAAAATAATAATAATACAAAAATTAGTTGGACATGGTGGTGCATGCCTGTAACCCCAGGAGGCTGAGGCAGGAGAATCACTTGAACCCGGGAGGCAGAGGTTGCAGTGAGTCGAGATTGTGCCACTACACTCTAGCCTTGAGCGACAGAGTGAAACTCCATCTCAAAAAGAATAATAATGCCGGGCGCGGTGGCTCACGCTTGTAATCCCAGCACTTTGGGAGGCCGAGGCGGGCGGATCACAAGGTCAGGAGATCGAGACCATGGTGAAAGCCCGTCTCTACTAAAAATACAAAAAATTAGCTGGGCGTGGTGGCGGGCGCCTGTAGTCCCAGCTACTCGGAGAGGCTGAGGCAGGAGAATGGCGTGAACCCGGGAGGCGGAGCTTGCAGTGAGCCGAGATTGCGCCACTGCACTCCAGCCTGGGCGACAGAGCAATACTCCGTCTCAAAAAAAAAAAAATAATAATAATAATAATAATCTTACTGAGATTATTTTTAGTAGAAAGAGGGGTAATGTAGAGAGAACATATATTTCAGTAGAAAGCCATATTGTGCGCCCCATATTAGATTCTTGTTCTGTTTAACGTCTTTGGAGTTTTGTTATCTATTGATGTCTATAAACTGGACTGGTTCCTGATGTTTCTAGTTTCCTCCAGTATCTGGCTGCAACTCTCCAAACTAACACTTTCAATTTTATCCCACCGTTCTGATTGGAATCACGAAGAACAAAACTACCCTTTGCCCAGAAATCCTGCAAACTGAAGCTGGACGACTTGAAATACTCATCAGCGAGATTATCACGAAGCCCAGGGGCGAAGGACCTTCACGCCTGTTGCTGCGCAGGCAGCCCAGACATCACCAGACACCAAACCGCAGAAGACGCTCGGAGCCCAACATCTACAAACCTGCCCCGCCACGGCCCCCATGCTCAGAAACTGGTTTTTAATCAGCTCCAATGATTAGCTTTTTTTTTCTTTTGTTTCCATAGAAATGCCTCTTCAAAGCATTATGGGACAACACACCAACCCAGTTTCTGTACCGTAGAGCTTCTTGGGGAAGTTTCAGACTAGGAAACAATGGGGCTCAGGACACATCACTCCAAAATATGACTGTAGGAGACCAGAATATACCACCGCTAAATATGACTGTAGGAGACCAGAATACGTCACCCCTAAATATGACTGTAGGAGACCAGAATACGTC
>NW_026652284.1:3023948-3035269 GCF_009828535.3 Hylobates moloch | reverse complement strand
AGACCAGCCTGGCCAACATGGCAAACCCTGTCTCTACTAAAAAAAAATAATAATAATACAAAAATTAGTTGGACATGGTGGTGCATGCCTGTAACCCCAGGAGGCTGAGGCAGGAGAATCACTTGAACCCGGGAGGCAGAGGTTGCAGTGAGTCGAGATTGTGCCACTACACTCTAGCCTTGAGCGACAGAGTGAAACTCCATCTCAAAAAGAATAATAATGCCGGGCGCGGTGGCTCACGCTTGTAATCCCAGCACTTTGGGAGGCCGAGGCGGGCGGATCACAAGGTCAGGAGATCGAGACCATGGTGAAACCCCGTCTCTACTAAAAATACAAAAAATTAGCTGGGCATGGTGGCGGGCGCCTGTAGTCCCAGCTACTCGGAGAGGCTGAGGCAGGAGAATGGCGTGAACCCGGGAGGCGGAGCTTGCAGTGAGCCGAGATTGCGCCACTGCACTCCAGCCTGGGCGACAGAGCAATACTCCGTCTCAAAAAAAAAAAAAAAATAATAATAATAATAATCTTACTGAGATTATTTTTAGTAGAAAGAGGGGTAATGTAGAGAGAACATATATTTCAGTAGAAAGCCATATTGTGCGCCCCATATTAGATTCTTGTTCTGTTTAACGTCTTTGGAGTTTTGTTATCTATTGATGTCTATAAACTGGACTGGTTCCTGATGTTTCTAGTTTCCTCCAGTATCTGGCTGCAACTCTCCAAACTAACACTTTCAATTTTATCCCACCGTTCTTATTGGAATCACGAAGAACAAAACTACCCTTTGCCCAGAAATCCTGCAAACTGAAGCTGGACGACTTGAAATACTCATCAGCGAGATTATCACGAAGCCCAGGGGCGAAGGACCCTCACGCCTGTTGCTGCGCAGGCAGCCCAGACATCACCAGACACCAAACCGCAGAAGACGCTCGGAGCCCAACATCTACAAACCTGCCCCGCCACGGCCCCCATGCTCAGAAACTGGTTTTTAATCAGCTCCAATGATTAGCTTTTTTTTTCTTTTGTTTCCATAGAAATGCCTCTTCAAAGCATTATGGGACAACACACCAACCCAGTTTCTGTACCGTAGAGCTTCTTGGGGAAGTTTCAGACTAGGAAACAATGGGGCTCAGGACACATCACTCCAAAATATGACTGTAGGAGACCAGAATATACCACCGCTAAATATGACTGTAGGAGACCAGAATACGTCACCCCTAAATATGACTGTAGGAGACCAGAATACGTCACCCCTAAATATGACTGTAGGAGACCAGAATACGTCACCCCAAAATATGACTGTAGGATACCAGAATACGTCACCCCGAAATATGATTGTAGGAGATCAGAATACGTCACCCCAAAATATGACTGCAGGAGACCAGAATACGTCACCCCAAAATATGACTGCAGGAGACCAGAATACGTCACCCCAAAATATGACTGCAGGAGACCAGAATACATCACCCCAAAATATGTCATGTTGACATGTTGATTACCTTGAGCTAAAAGAAACTGAGAACCAGCCAACAGAAAAAAAGCTCTTCAGCTCCCTAAAACAAAGTATAAAACTCTCTTTTCTAAAGAAAATTGACATCTGTAAAGGACATTTTCATTAATAATGGTCTGTGCGCCAGGAAGAGAGCCACGCCAAGACGCATATTCTCACCATGAGACTGATAGCTGCACCACGAGGCAGCCTTTATACCCAGACGTTTCCTCCCTCACCCTCTCCTCGTTCGTCTCTACCGCTCCCCAGAAGCCCAGGCCCCCTTTCCTTTCTGTCGCTGAGGACGGACATCTGCAGCGCTCCCATCTGGCTACTGCTGAGTCTCCTGTTTTTATGGCACTTCCAGGCATTGGCACAGCCTTAAAACTGTTGTCTCTTGTGAGTCTGTCTTTCGTCAATTGTTTATTGGCAGTCTAAGAACCCAGTAGAGAAGAGGGAGGCAACTTTCCCCTCCCCTCTCCACGGCTTGCTCTTTGGGGAACCCGATTTAATCTCCAAGGCCCACGGAATCTTCTGGCCACTGTCCATCTAGTGTTCCCCTTGTCCCCTCCACGGTCCCTGCTCCATGAGACCTGCCTTCCGTGCCCTTGCTCTGGCCCCAGCAAGGCCCTTCCTGCCACCTGGTCTCTCCAGGCCTCACTGGAGGCCACCACTGGGACGGCGTCTTTTCTCTGTCCAACTCCCTGAGAGGTGCCTCTCCAGACCCTTCGCGTGGACCAATGCCCCCCCGACCTTCTGTAGCACCCACGGCCAGGTCCAGGGCTGGGGCCCGGATCTCGCCTCTCCCAGTGGGGCTTCTTGTTCAATACGTGTCTGGTTTCTCTCCCTAACTGGGGGCTACATGGCCCAAGCAGTCCCTAGGTAGAGGAGCTGCTGGAGTGTGTGGAACAGTCTGTTTTCCAGGATGCAGGGGCTGTGGAGGAGGCGCCAGGTGGGAGGTGCTGGGGGAGAGGCAGGCTGCCCATCCCCGGCTGTGCCCAAACCTAACCTTCAGTGTCCGGGTTCCTGATACTCTTCCTGAAAAGAGGGGCGTGGCTTAGACCAGGCTTCTTCCCGGTTTGCGCCATGGCCCCTCTGGCAGCCTGGGGAATCTCAGACGCCTTGTCCGGGAGAATGTTTTAAATACATGAAGCAAAATACACAGGATCACCAGTTACTGAAACATAGCCACTCTAGTGGGTTGGATGCAGCCTCCCGGAACGAGCCTCAGAACGTGATGTTATTTGGAATCAGGGTCTTTGCAGACGCCACTTAGGTAAGGGTCTCAAGATAAGATCATTCTGGATTTTCCAGGTGGGCCCCAAATCCAGGGACAGGTGTCCATCTAAGGCACAGAAATGGAGAGACACACAGGGACACAGAGGAGAAGGCCATGGGGAGATGTTGGCAGAGACTGGGTGGTGCATCTGCATGCCCAGGAACCACAGGATGGCCGGCAGCCCCCAGACCCTATGAGGGAGGCAGGAGGCGAGCCCCGACTCAGAGCCTCCGAGGGAACCCGACCCTGCCCACACCTGGCTTCAGATTTCCTGCCTCCACAACTGTGAGACAACACTCTCTATTGTTTCCAGCCACTTAATTTGTGGTCATTTGTAACAGCAGCCTGAGAAAACTCAAAAAGTGACCCTAATATTTAAAAAGCAAAACTGGGAGGTGATCATATGTGTGCTTCTTTGTTCATACATTAAGTCATAAGCCTGAGAGCAGATCTAATCACCGCTGTAATTGCAACTGAGCGACAAGCACAAACCACTTTTTAAGACGCTACAGCAATTACCGGACACCATGAAAATATCAGTGGTTCCCACTGGTGAGGTCACAGTTACTGCTATGACTGTAGTTTGCTGCCTACATTCAAAACTGGAGGAAATGCTGAAATTTGCTTTGAAGTTAATACAAGGTGCCATTTTTCCCCATCCAGGCTCACAGCACCCTGGACTCTCTACCCCTGGCTTAGATGGTCTGGAAGGGCCCTTCCAGCATGAATGTTCCACGGTCCTAGGTGTCTGGGGGCTGTGTCTTGTATTTGCAGCGGGCCTGAGCCAACGGCAGACCCAGGCAAAGGATGGTTTGGCAGCCCCAGTCCCAGCTTCGTGGTCATAGCTGGAGTCCCCACTCCCGTACTTTGCAGCTGTGTGACCTTGTGCAAGTAGAATAGCCAGTTGAAGCCTCAGTTTCCTCATCTGTAAATGGGCATAATTATAGTATCTACCTCAACGGGCTATTGTGGGGATTACAGGGAAAAAATGTAAACTTTTTAGCCAAGTGCCAGCACACAGCCACCATGGGCTAAATGTGAGTTATTATAGGAGACATTAAAAAACAAGAGTTGGGCTGGATTATCTTTTTCTTCTTTGGGTCTCTGATGTGCAGCTTGTCCAGGAAAAGAAAGCACTTTGGATGAGCAAGTATTTAGCCTGCAAAGAAATACTGAGCACAGAGTGGATTGTCAGGGGGCAGGCAGGAAGTCTGTGAACACATGCATGTGTCTGTCTGAGCCCACTTCGGTATAAGCTGTCTTACACTCAAATGCCAATGAGCAGAGGGATTTTTTTTTTTTTTTTGAGACGGAATCTTGCTCTGTCGCCCAGGCTGGAGTGCAGTGCGCAATCTCGGCTCACCGAAAGCTCTGCCTCCTGGGTTCACGCCATTCTCCTGCCTCAGCCTCCTGGGTAGCTGGGACTACAGGCGCCCACCACCACGCCCGACTAATTTTTTTGTATTTTTAGTAGAGACGGAGTTTCACCGTGTTAGCCAGGATGGTCTTGATCTCCTGACCTCGTGATCCACCTGCCTCGGCCTCCCAAAGTACTGGGATTACAGGCGTGAACCACTGCGCCCGGCCGAGCAGAGGGAATTTTTAGAATAAAATACCTTCTGCGCGACCCACAAAGAAGGATTTTTGAGGCATCCTGTGTAACCCACTTGAGAAGGCAAACTTCTAAGAAAGCCATTGTGTGTTTCGGTTATACACAAGTGGATGTTGCCAGCTACAAGTGTGTTTTGTGTATTTGTTAATGAAATCTGGGCAGAACATGGAAGTATTAAATACTGGTAGGAGTAAGTGATCACTCAGCCTACTTACTGGCGATAAAACATCACATTTAGAAAGCTTTCACCACACTCAGATACAAATAACATGGGAATTCAAAAGAAAAGTAGGCGTTATTGTCATTTAGTAACTCATCTCAGCTTTTTTCTTTTTTGCTTTTAAAGCAAAATCACGAGGAAATAACATACAGATATTTTAAAAGGTTGCCTTAGCCCTCCCCACACTGGAAAACAAAGGCAAGCCGCAAAATGGCAGCTCATTACATGCAACACACACCGAAAGTATTTTTTATGTCTTTTTTTGAGATAGAGTCTCACTCTGTTGCCCGAGCTGGAGTGCAGTGGTGTGATCTCGGCTCCTGCAACCTCTGCCTCCCAAGTTCAAGCGACTCTTCTGCCTCAGCCTCCTGAGTAGCTGAGACTACAGGCGCCAGACACCACATCCGGCTAATTTTTGTATTTTTGCTGGGGACAAGATTTTGCCGTTTTGCCCAGGCTGGTCTCGAACTCCTGATCTCAAGTGATCCACCCTCCTTGGCCTCCCAAAGTGCTGGGATTACAGGTGTGGAACACTGCGCCCGGCCTTAAAGGATGTTTTGAATACTTTTTCTGACTTTTTTGCAAACCCAAGGTTCACCGTGTATGCGATGTCACTTTGGTTTGCTCGGAATTTTAGGGTTAATATTGCCATTGGGCAAGGACAGGGCCTTGTCCAGGTTCTGGAGTGGGTGTGCGGCTCCTCTCTCGGCCCTCAGCCTCTTCTCTTCTCTCCACTTTAGCTGTGCCTTTCACATGTGCTCAGTGTTATCAATCCATTCTTGGACCTGGGTGGGGCATGCCCTATAAATAAATACTAAACCAGGCATCCTTGCCCCAGTGCATACTTCTGACAGATGCCATCAGCTTCCGCCCACGCCTCGGGCAGATGCCTGCCTCGCTGCCATCCCTCCTGCCCTGGAGGTATCTACCAGATACAAAGGAGCCAGGTCTCTCCCCAGGGCTCCTGGCTCTCCCAGCTCTGGAACAGCACCTGGGACCCGAAGCCATCATGTGTGGGGACACCGAGTAGGTGCCAGGCACTCTCCCAAGCCCTTCGGATGGCACCTCACTGACTATTCTCCAAGCCTCTGAGGCAGGAACTATTATTACCCTACTCTGCAGATGGGTAACCTGAGGCTCCAAGTGGTTAAAAGACTTGCTGGAGTAAATGGGGAAGAGGAGATTTGAACCCCAGCATTCTGACTTCCACACTACCCCATTAACCACTGTGCCAGACCAGCTTCTCCAAGTGACTGGCCTTCGGGATTTGGAGACAGCTACCTGTTCGCTGTAGCTTTCACGAGAAGGACTGCAAGGCAGGGCTCACATCCTTGGCCATTCTCGGGTGGCTGTGGCGCATAGACAAGCCCCGCTCAGGTCCACCTTCTGCTCACTCCAGGCAACCTCTGACTGACAATAGGCAGCTGCCACACTGCAGCCTCTGGCACCAACTTTTTATCTTATTTTATCTTATTTTTTGAGAAAGAGTCTTGCTCTGTTGCCCAGGCTGGAGTGCAGTGGCATATCAGCTCGCTGCAACCTCTCCATCCCAGGTTCAAGCAATTCTTGTGCCTCAGCCTCCTGAGTAGCTGGGAGTACAGGTGCCTGCCACCATGCCCAGCTAATTTTTGTATTTTAAGTAGAGACTGGGTCTCACCATGTTGGCCAGGCTGGTCTCGAACTCCTGACCTCAGGTGATCCACCCGCCTCGGCCTCTCAAAGGTTGTGAGGGATGACAGGCGTGAGCTACCATGCCCAGCCAACTTTTTATCTTATTTTAAAAACTACATACGTAATGCATACATTCATATATGGCAACATTTCAAACACCATGTCCTGTTCTTAATGCAACGCTTTTTAATCTTTTCCCAAATAAATCCAAAGAGGGGTGGCTCAGCGCTCAGTAAGTGCCAGAGGCCACGCGCTTCGTTTACTCCTCCCCGAGAGCTAAGACTGAACAAATAAACAGCAACGACAGCAACAAAAAACAAAACAACAAAAACCAAAGCATTGTGTTAATGAGCCTGAACCATTTCCAAATGTCCAGACAGTGGATAAACAGATGGCAGCATCTTTGGAAGCAAATGACCTCTGGTCAGAAGTTTGGGGTGCATTGCTTTTCCCTGCACCCTTGCTGGTTGAAGATCGTCTACCTGTCCCCTGTTTATGTAGCAGACGTGTGCATACTACGTGGGCTTATCTCCTAGTGTCCAGACCGAAATACAAGCTGAGCAAAGGTAATCATCGCTCCCCGAGTCCAAGTCCCGGGAAAGGCAGGGGCTGCAGGAGGAGGCGGCCCAGGAGCTAAGGGGGCGTGAGGTGTCTCCCTCCAGGCCGGCCCGGGCCATTTCTTCCCGGGCTTTCTCTACCTGGGACCCCTCCGGAGACAGGCCAGGAGCCCTCGACAGACAAACTCAGAGCCACAGAGAGCTCTCCCTCGGGAAACCATCGAAACCGCTTAGTAACCAACTCCATGGGTCAAGGCCCCCGCCCAGATCCTTCTCCCTGTCCGGGGGAGGGCCTGGCTCTGGCTCCTCGGGGGAGCTGAGGCCTCGGGATTGGCACAGCCCTGCAGGTCGGAGGGAGCGCGCGGGCGGGGAGGAGCTTGCTGGCGATTTCCACCTGCACCCGCGCCCCGCACCCCGGCCTCTTCCCGGGGTTACCCTCCCAACGGCCCTGAGAGCCCGGGGTGGAGAGGGGACAGCAGGAGGAGGGCCCTCCCTGAACCCCTGCGGGGCCGTCTTTGGCGCCAAAGGCTGCCGGTGCTGAGGGCAGGACCCCCGTCTCCTCGCAGGCTCGACTCTGGCCGCTCCAGCCTCTTGCGAGCGCCAAGTCCCAGGGGCCGATCCAACTCCGAGGGAGCCCCTGTGTCGCCTTGTCCCAGCTCGTCCCCGATCGCCCTCCCCTCCCCTCCCAGTTTCGGAGCTGCGAGCCCAGGTGCCTGCCCAGCGCTGCGCTCCAGCCCCCGCCCGCGGAGCCGAACCGCGCCCCGGCCCTGGGCCTCCTACCTGCAGCCGTCGCAGCCCCGGGCATCGGCGTCCGTCCCGGCCGGCCTGGCGCGGGCCCCGGCTTAGCTGCGTCCCCTTCGCGGGCGCGCTAGCCTCCGGGCGGGTGCGCGGGCGGGGAGGCAGGGCGGGCGGCCCGGCCCGGAGGCGGGTTATATGGGCGCGGGGAGGGGAGGCGCCGCGGGGAGTAGGCGGCCGCGGGCGTTAGCGCCTTTTTAGCCCGGCGCGCGGGAAGGCAGCGCGGGCCACCGAGTCGCGGCGGGGCCAAGGTCTCCTCCCGGCGCTCCGCCTCCCCAGCTGGCCGCGACCAAGTCGGGGTCCCGGGCGCGCTCCGCCCCGCCTCCTTCCCGCCGCCGTTTGGCGCGCGTCGCCCCTGCAGAGCCCGGCGAGGGCGAGGCCGCCCACGCAGGGCCGAAGCAGGTCCGGCGCCAGGGCCCCTCCCGCGGGCCAGACCCGACCGCGATCTTCGGCAGGGCTGGGGACGCCGGTGCCGACTCTGCGCCCCACGCCTGCGTTTACCCCGGACTCCTTGCTGTCCCCCAGACGGCCCATCTTTCCCGACACCCGGGTCTCTCCCGGCCGCCGCCACTGGCGCTGGGCCCCTCGGCGCGCGGGGCGCTTGGAATCCAAGGGGCAGGGGATGTGGCCGGCCGGGAACAGGGGTGGGGGCGGAGAACAGGGGTGAGGGGCGCCGCCCCAGGCCCGGGAGGAGGGGAACGGCTGCTTTCCGCCAAGCAGGGCTTGCCACCCACTCCTCCGGTGGAGCTGCGGTCTCGCCCGGCAGAGGATCCCGCGGAGAGCCTCTGGGGGCTGCTCTCCCAACCCCAGCCGGAGTTTGGGCCCCACGTCCTTCCAGGGGTCACTCAGGACGCGAACACTCCCGGGCAGCGGCCAGCACCCTGCTCCCTCCCCCGGCCGTCGCCTGTGGGCTCGGGCTCTGGATACCCTTCGGTGTTTGGAAGGAGCTCGCGGGCGTCGGTGCGTTTGGAGTTGCTCTCTGCGCGCACCAGACCTGCGCTAGGTCAGGCCGAGGCTCTGTACCGGCCGGCGACACCCGCCGTCCCGCCCGCCTGCTCCTCCTAGGCCAGGGGGGCTTCCAGGGCCCTCGACCACTTACACCAGGCCCTGGCTAGGGGACCGGACATGCTGGGCGAGTTCCGAGCGGCTCTCAGCGGCGGTGCTGCTTATGGTCTGATGCTAACGGGGCCCGTGATATGGCTCCGAATCGATGTCCTCTGCCCATGGTGACCCCCACGTCTTGGAAGGTCGCGTCAGTGAAGCCCGTGGCGTCGCGAGCGAGCCTGGCTGGCGCAGACTGGGTTCTCTGGCCGCAGCGGGTCCGCGCCGGACCGGGAGGGTCCGGCTGACTTCGCACATCTTTATGGTTCACCCACTGTTTGCTGGACGCACGGGGTGGGGACCCAAAGACGAATCCCATGCAGGGGTTTGGGTCTAGTTTTGGCAACAGAAAAGGCCGGCACCGCCGGAGTAGGACGCGTGCGTACCACCATCCATTCGGCCGGGGAGGTTGGGGCGTCCGCGGGGAGCAGACCCGAGGCTGGGCGCCCAGAGGTACTAGCAGGACCCTGGCCGGCTCTCAGCTCCCAGAACCCAGGGCCAGGCGGGGATGTCAGGGTCTGCGCGATCTGGGGGGCCCTAGAGGCGCCGGCGGGGCCTGGCGCAGACTACTAGCGGCCTGCGGGAGCCAGGGGTAGAGGGGGCCGCTGTCTAGGGAAGAGGACCGGGGTCCGGAGTGGGGGAGAGAACGAGGCAAGCCCCTGAGCCTGAGAAACCTGCGGAGCGAGCGCCCGCACAGGAACTCGCTCCCTCTGGGCCCCCAGGTCCCGGACCCGCACGATTCTTCGCCCGGTGCCAGCCCAGATGCGCGGGGGTGATGAACGGGCGGTGCCCGCGATCCACGCGCTCGCTCTGCCCTGTCAGCGGCAAATTCGTTCTCTCCTTGATCTCAGTGGCACTGGAGCGTGAGGCAAGGGCCAGGCGGCAGGTAGGTGGGTCGGACTCAGCAAAAGCAAACAAAACCCCAAGCAAACGAAATAAATACTTATACATTACATACACGATATAATACATTTGCGACAGACACCGTATTACTTATTAAAGATATATTTGTAGGCAAACATATATTTACATGTAAACATACATTTACATATAAATATAAATATATATGCATGTGTATACACACGCAGACACACAGGTCGCCCAATTAAATTTGAATTTCAGATTAGCGAGTAATTTTTCTTTATTAGCATGTCCCGTGCAATATTTGGGAACATACTTATAACTAGAAAACGATTTGTTGTGAATCTGAAATTCAAATTTTACTATGCTTTCTACATTTTTATCAGCAGCCCTAGCTGGAGGTGCTCAAAGGCCTCCCGGCCTTTGAGGTAAGGTTCTTGGTCGGAAATCCCTGGTCGGAAGAAACGTGGGCGTTTCCTTTAAAGCCCTGCGGTACAAGAACTACAAGCCCCACAATGCCGCGCGGCCGCCGGCGGCGCTGGTAGGCTGCAGTTCACTTCCGCCTCCTGACTTCCGGCCTCGGTGGCCGGCGTCGGTTGTTGCAGACTGCTGCGCGCCCAGGGGTCCCGCGGGTTTTCGGGCGCAGGGTGGCGCCCGCGGCAGGCAGCGGTCATGAATTTCTCTGAGGTGTTCAAGCTCTCCAGCTTACTCTGCAAGTTCTCCCCGGACGGCAAGTACCTGGTGAGCGGCGGGGACCTGGGCCACGGGCAGGACATCCTCGGTGCCAGCGTCCCCAGCGGGCAGGGCCGGGGGCGGCCGCGTGGCCCAGGGGTGGAGGCAGCTTGGGGATCCTGCAGGTGCGGTGCCCGGACAGGTGCGGGGCCCGGGCAGGTACCCGGGGCAGGTGCAGGGTCTGAGCAAGTGCCCCAGACAGGTGCGGGACCCAGGAAGATACCCTAGACAGGTGGAGGGCCCCGGGAGGTGCCCCAAGCAGGTGCGGGGCCCAGGCAGGTACCCCAAGCAGGTATGGGGACCGGACAGGTGCAGGACCCCGGCAGGTGCCCGGGCAGGTGCGGGACCCAGGAAGATACCCTAGACAGGTGGGGGGTCTGGGGAGGTGCCCTTGGAAAGGTGGGTATCGGCAGTGCCGACTGCACACAGGTGAGGGTATAGGAGATGTCGGCTCTTTGTTGTTATTTTGTCACAAAAGGCAAATTGGTCATTCTGTTGCCTGTAAACTGGTAAGTGGTGTGGCTACTTTGTCGTCTCTACTTCGCCTCTAATTCTCTTCTCTACCACATGCCGATGATTTAAATACTAGTATTCCATCCCCAGGTAAGGAAATAGTTGTCCTCATGGCTGGGATTTGAGGTCTTCGTTCCATGGGTGGCAGAAAGGTGCTTAAATCACAGAGCTATAACTTTAAGCTTCAAAACATACAGTGTATGTACCTGGATGCCTAGTAGTGTATATCCTCAGAAGAGAGGGATAACCCGGATGCCTAGTACGTATGTCCTCAGAAGAGGGGGGCAATTGGCATTGGAAAGCCACTAAGAAGAAACATGCCTCCTAAAAAGTGGACTTCATTTTCCTTATCCACCACCTCTACTAACTGACTGATGGCGTCAGGATGCTTTTTCAGGTTTTGCCTCTCCTGACATTCCTGTGCTCTGTCTAGCTTTTGAGAGTTAAACTCTCAAATTACGTTTTTCACCTCTTCAGGGAGGTTTTATTCCAAA
>NW_026652284.1:2963979-3023848 GCF_009828535.3 Hylobates moloch | reverse complement strand
TCATAAGGAATTCACTGTAACTGATCACAGTTTTCAAAGCTACAGTGTGAGAAAGTAAGTGCTGCGGTAGCTCCTTGTTCCAATCTGCAGTCACCCGCCTGTCTCTCTTTTTTCCCATGGAAAACTAATGTGGCTTTCTTTTTTGATATCAGTTCATAAAACACAAACTACTTTGATCTTGATAAGTAAAACTAACGAAGCAGTTAACATTTAAACATCAGTTCTTGATCTTTAAACTGTAGTATAATATACATTCAGCAGGTGAGTACTCAGGCGTTATTTATACTTGAAATTGTTTGCTTGGATAGGGACATAATGAACAAATATGGACAAGAAGAAACTATCTTTAAGAAAATAGTACTAACACAAACATTTCCTGTTTCGTGTTAGGAATAGGTTAATGGAGATAAATGAGCATTTGTGAAGCGTCTTTACGTGTGCAGAAGTGAAAGCCTGTCTTTTGATCTTCTGTTGTTTTGGCTCTGAGTTCGGCACTACATAAGAAGATTGACGCGTTCCTTGCCATTTTCGTTGTCATCTGTGAAGCCTCAATTCTCACCCTTTATAAATTTGAGGAAATTGTCCAAAAGTGTTTATAAAACTAGGAGAGGATTTTGGTTATTAGTTCACAGAAGAGCTTTCTCCCAATGCTACTTCCCATTTAAGTTTAGTTTTTAACATACAGATAAGAAGGGACTTAAAAATGTCTTAAAGCTTTAAGTAGCGAGTTAAAACATACTTTTATACTTTACAATAGAGTATAGCAATTTTAAAACCTGGCTTGTATATTTCAACATTACCCTTGTATGAACTGAACTGATCTTAAGGGGCTGGGGATGTCACTGGTGATCTAGACCTGAAACCTCTGGCAGGAGAGAAGGCCACAGTCACTGAAGGCTGGGGCAGTAGCATTCTGAAGGCCCCCCTCTTTTGGAGTGAAGAATGTCAGGTGCTTGCTTTCTCATATTTTTCAGGCTTCCTGTGTCCAGTACCGCTTAGTGGTTCGGGATGTGAACACCCTTCAGATCCTTCAGCTGTACACGTGCCTAGACCAGATCCAGCACATCGAGTGGTCGGCAGACTCGCTCTTCATCCTGTGCGCCATGTACAAGCGAGGGCTGGTGCAGGTGTGTGCTGCCGCGTTGCTTAGAATCTGGACACCTTCTGAGGGCCACTGGGAAGGAGGGGTTTTGTTCTGTGCCTTTCTAGTTTGAAAAAAAAGTCCGTGCAGCTCAAAGCCAGTTTTCTTTTGAAATTATAATGTTCTCTAAAGTTTAAGAACATTTAAACTAATGAAACTCTAATGTAGTCCTAATTTCTAAGCAATATAGTTGAGAAACGGAGGTGTTGACAGCAATCTAGCCACTCGAACGTGGTGTGTTTCAGGAAGTCCTAAGAAGTCGTGTTTTCTTATGTATCCAAAGCTTAACTAAATGAGGTCTTAGGAACGACAATGTGAATAAACCGTTTTAAAACCACAACGAAATGAAATCACCAAGAAGCGTGGCTTACTTTTACAGTGGAATCCAGCACCAGCCCTTCATCACGAAAGGTTCTAAAAGACACCCTGTGCGATCGGGTCTCCGCTGGTTTTAAGGGAGTTGTCTCTTGGCGAGGCTTCGCTGTTGACTGCTGATGAGTTTGAAGACACCCTGTGCGGTCGGGTCTCTGCTGGTTTTGAGCGAGCTGTCTCTCGGCAAGGCCTCGCTGTCTCTCGGTGCTGATGGGTTTGCACTTGGGTGTTTCTTTCTTCTCTCAATCCAGGTCTGGTCTTTAGAGCAGCCCGAATGGCACTGCAAAATAGACGAGGGCTCAGCCGGGCTGGTGGCCTCGTGCTGGAGCCCCGACGGGCGCCACATTCTCAACACCACGGAATTCCATGTAAGTGTCAGCCCCAAGACAACTTATTGGCCATGTGATCCTGTCCTCTGCTCCCGAAACAGCTGGGGAGTGTGAGGGGGTGTGTTTGGAGTATGCCAGTCTCCTCTTACCCTCAGGGGATGCATTCTAAGACCACCAGGGGATTCAGATCGTACCAAATCCTGTATTTCCTGTGTTTTTTCCTACACAGCATACCTGTGATACATTTAATTTATAAATTAGATACAGTAAGAGATTAGCAACAATAATAGTATAGAACAAGGATAACAATATACTGTTTATAATTGCATGGATGGAAGATTTGGTCTTACTGAAGATCTTAGCAACAACCTCAGCATAGGATTTTTTCTTTCCTTGTTGTGTCAAGAACTTTCAGCTTCTCATTTAAAGGAAGCATTTTGCGGCTTCTCTTTGGCGTATCCAGATTGCGAGAACCACTGCCCGTGCCTGGGGCTGTTATTGAGTCAGATAAGGGTGTCGTGAACACAGGCACTGTCTGCTGCCCTGGGTCTGATGACTGAGGTGGCTCCTGAGTGGCTGATAGATTGGTGGGGTTGGACGGGAGCCGGGGAGCGTATATAGTGGTGTGTATATTTTAGGTCAGAATATTATAAGCCACGAAGTATTATTGTCTGATCTTTTGTCCAGCTTTGAAGAAAAAACATTTTAAAAATCTTAATTTAGATTTTTTAGGATTTCGGCAGTCCCTTTAATTCAGCAATAGAAAATGCGCAGTGATATGGGCCGGCTCGCACCTTTCCTTCAGGAGCCTGGTAGGCGGGGTGGCTCGGGGCGGTCAGCAGCCGCCCATTCACCTGCTGTAGGTACCGCACAGCAGCCTCCGTGCTGAGCTCAGTGCGGAGGGGAATGTTGGCATCCGAGAATAAATCAGAGGGATCTGGGATAGCAGACTGCGTTTTTTAAGTTAAAATTAGGTATATGTCAAGTGTTTAGATACCAGGTCTTTGGTGTCCGCAGTGTCTTTTTAATATACAGAAAAATGCACGAATCCCTTTAGTAATGTGCTTTTCTGATGGGGTTAGATCCCAGTGTTTGGGCCCAAGTCCACTGAGTGCTCATAGCTGTGTGGGCTGCCGGCTGCACCTCGGCAACCCGCCCATCCCGCTGCGCCGCGCACACCACGCAGCAACCCGCCCATCCCGCTGCGCCTGGCGCACCACATAGATGATGGCACCTGGGAGGATTTCTCGCAGCGTGTGGCTGCAGATGCTCTGCAGGATTTCATTCGGCTTTTTTCAAGCTGGCATCGGCTAGGATAAAGTTTTATCCAGCCATGAGGGTTGCTGAATCAACTGCTTCAGATGGCTGGATGGCTTTACATATTTTTCAGTTTCAATTTAAAAAAATATTCTAAATCTAATGTCTGCTATTATGGGCTGTCAGAGAATAAGACAGGAAACAAAGGCCCACCAATGTCTCCGCACTATGTATTGACATTGGAAGGCACTTTCGGCCTGAGTGTTTTGGAGAGGATAATTTGAGCTTTTCATGCAGCCGTGTCTAACAGTCTTCAGGCCTGTAATACTTTGGGCCCAAATCTGCCCTCGAGAAGGGCTCACGGCATGGGGTCAGCCTTGTTGAATTATCTTATTAAATGGCCCAGAAGGAAAACTACCATCTATAGAGTTTAGAAACCTTAAAAGACGTATTAAAGCCTGGTTTTGTTGAGCATCCCATGTCACACACACCAATATTGAAAACACCTTTGCTACAGAACAAACTGATCTTTCATAGAGTACATTTAGATGACATTGTTCAATCTAAGACTAAGGTCATGACCACTTTGCTGGTGGCCTTAGAGGAAACGTTAAGACCAGGTGGTGGACGAGGACCGGTAACCTCGTGGCACGGGGCATCTTGACCAAGATATCAAAATGTGTCTCCCACTTTGCACGCGAACTTAAATGGTTGCAAGTGAGGAAACAAAACCAGAATTCCAGACGTGCTGGCCAGGAAGTGAGCTGCGGGCACCGCCCATCAGTCTCATTCACAAGAGCGAGGACCAGGCCCGTTCTCCGAGGATTAGCGGGGCCACTGGGTCCCCTTCCGAAGGCGCAACCCCATGTCCGGGGCTTAGCGGGGCCACTGGGTCCCCTTCCGAAGGCACTACCCCATGTGAGGGTGCTGTGGAGCATGAGAGACGTCCCTGCCTCTTGCACTTTAACGTGAAAAGGCAAGCTTGCACCCTTTAGACGAGGTTCATTGAGTCATCAAAAGCGGCTCACCCCTAGGCCTGCAGCGGAACACCGCCACGCTTTCAGAGCCGTGCTCTCCCTCGTAGCAATGCCCTCCCCACCCAAGGGCACCTTTGCCCCGCGTCTGGGGTGAATCACATCCTCACTGTTCTTGAGTCTCACTGTATAGATGTGTCTAAACACCACATTGCTTGGTGTGCAGTGTAAAGTTGATTTATAGGGGCTTGTACTTTGCAGTCTCTGCTGTTGCTTTTCCCCGTCACTGCTTTTAGACTCCTCCTTGTTGACAGGCATCGCTGGGCCTTCCCTCTCTCATGAGGAACGCCATTCAGTCCTCGCCTGCTGGACGTGTGCGTCGCCACGGACTGTGTGGCTGTGAATGTGTTGTCCACGTCTCCTGGGCACATATCCAGAGAGCCTCTCTAGGAGAGCCTTGCTTGGCCGTAGCAGATGGAGAGGTTTCATTTGCCAAGGCTTTTGTGGCAGGATTACAATGATTCCATCCAGGCGACTAAATGATACTGCAGTTTGGATTTAGTTTGCGTTTCCCTGATTCTTAGTGAGGTTGAGTGCCTTCCTATCTTGTTTCATTACACACAGATGCTCACACATGCTCCATTTAAATGAAGCAGGTTCACGTGGTGGGGCATGGTGTGGGGTCTGAATCCATTTCTACCTTTTCCCAGCAGCATTTTTTTTTTTTTTTTTGAGATGGAGTTTCACTCTTGTCCCCCAGGCTGGAGTGCAATGGTGCGATCCAGGCTCACCGCAACCTCCACCTCCCGGGTTCCAGCGATTTCCCTGCCTCAGCCTCCCGAGTAGCTGGGATTACAGGCATGCGCCACCACGCCTGGCTAATTTTGTATTTTTAGTAGAGATGGAGTTTCTCATGTTGGTCAGGCTGGTCTCGAACTCTCGACCTCAGTTGATCTGTCTGCCTTGGCCTCCCAAAGTGCTGGGATTACAGGTGTGAGCCACCGCGCCCAGCTCCCAGCAGCATTTATTTAGAAGACTATCTTCACCAGCTGTAGCAGGAACTCAATTCCATTATACCTGCAAGATCGTTTCTGGTTTCCATTCCGGTCCACTGTTGGTCCATGTATGTGCCAACACCACACTGTCTACATTATTGAGGTTCTGTAGTATGTTTCAATATCTGATAGGACTCATTCCTCTTCATTGCTCTTGTAGTCTGTCAGATTTTTTAAAAACAATTTTTTTGTAGAGGTGGGGTCTCCCTGTGTTTCCCAGGCTGGTCTTGAGCTCCTGAACTCAAGCAATCCTTCTTCCCAGCCTCCTGTATAGCTGGCATTACAGGTGCACAACAGTGCGCCCAGCTCTGCCAGATTTTTAAATGTATTTTTGAGACTTTGTTGTTAGCTGCATACAAACTTTTAACTGTTTGTAAACAGATTTCCTAGTGAAGCAGTTTTCATGATTTCGCAGTGGCCCAGGCCTTTTGTTGTAAAGCATTCCTCTTTATGTCTCACGGTTCTTTTTGTTTCAGAGTCTGATTTATCCGGTACAAATGCGGCAGTGCCACCTTTCTCTCGGTTAGGATTTTCTTGATAAGTCTTTTTCTATCCTTTTACTTTCTACATTTCTGCATCCTTAAACTTGAGTGTGTATGTTGTAAATAGTCTATAGTTAGCTTTAAAAATATATCCAGACTGAAAACTTTTTCTTATATCTGAATAAAGGCAATTAAAACAATTTATAAGCAATAGAATTCACCCCCTTTAAGAGTACAGTTGAGTGAGTCAGTTTGCACGTCGTTGCCACCACGATCAGGACCAAGACTGTTCACCCCGTGGTACAGGGCTCCTCGTGCCCCTTGTGCCCAGTCCATCTCCCACCTGTGTCTGGCAGCCGGTGCCTGCTGCGGGGCGAGCAGCACTGCCTACTCGGAATCCCATCTGCACAGAGCCATGGGGCATGGAGCTGTGCGTCTGCTTCCTTTCCCCTGGCGTCCTGCTGGTTTTGAGTGTGCTGGGTCGTGGCGTGGAGAGAGTGCTGGGTCGTGGCATGGATCAGTGGCCTGTTCCTCCCATCTTGAGCGGGCTGGGTCATGGCCTGGATCCGTGGCCCATTCCTGTCACCCTGAGCATGCTGAGTTGTGGTGTGGATCAGTGGCCCGTTCCTTCCGTCTTCAGCACACTGGATCGTAGCGTGGATCAGCGGCCCCTTCCTTCCCTCCTGAGTGCGCTGGGTCATGGTGTGGATCCCTCTGGTCCTTTCTTCCTGCTGCTGAGTGCTGTGGAGCCCATCCCACGGGTCTCCTCCGCTGGCTTCTCCAGTGGTCAGTGGAAGGTAACAGCGCTGATGAAGGTGTATATTTAACTATCTTTTTTTCTTAATTGGGTTTTTATAAGTTGCAAACAGTTATCTTTTAAAGGTTTTTGTTTCTTTGTTTTTGTGAGACGAAGGTAAAAATCAGGCTGAAAGTGCTCCGTGTGTTTCCTAAGGTGTGCCTGAGTGGGGAGCCTCAGCCAGGCGCACCCCCCAGGGATGCAGGGCCACAGGTGGGAGATGCGCTTTTCTCCTGTGACTCTGCAGTGGGCTCTGGAGGGTGGGTTTCTGCCCCAGTGGCACAAGGACGCTCCTGATGCTGAGAGGCTCGGGCGCTCCACCCCGCCCTGCTGATGCTGAGAGCCTGGGGCGCTCCACCCCGCCCTGCTGATGCTGAGAGGCTCGGGCGCTCCACCCCGCACTGCTGATACTAAGGGGCTCAGGCAAGGTTTCAGCCTCAGACACGCTGGTGGGAAGTGGCAGGCTTCCTCGCTCAGGCCCCAGTGCCCTCCTTGGCCTCAGCTTGCAGAGCTGTTAGAGGAGCAAGTGCCCTGTCCAGCTGGAGTTCCGAGGCATGGTCCCCCAGCCCTGCCCTGTGGTCCCCAGAACAGCCAGTGTGTTTCAGGTTCAGCGTCAGCACAGGAGCCCTGCCCTGTGGTCCCCAGAACGGCCAGTGTGTTTCGGGTTCAGCATCAGCACAGGAGCCCTTCCGTGCTGCCACGGTGACCCCTGGAGCTTGTTGATCCACTACCTGTGTGTTCAGGACTTCTCTCCTGAACGCTGTGTATGTTGTTGGGCGACACAATTACAGACATCGGATTTTCTTTTCTCTTGTAAGAAGAGATGATGCGTAGACATTTAAATTCATTCATTTGTTAATATCCTGTACTGAAAACCTGGCAGCGGTTGCAGGAGTGACACTGTGGACACGCAGCGCTCCACACGCTGCAGCTCCACTTATGCTGCTGGAGGCGGTCCCCCACCCCGGGCCTCATCCTCAGCAAGGACCCCTGCCTGACACAGCTGGAGCTGGCAGTCAGCACCCCACCCTGCATGGCGCTGCGCAGCCCTGTGTCCCCACACACGGAGCTGGCAGTCAGCACCCCACCCCGCACAGAGCCACGCAGCCCTGTCCCCGCACCTTGTGTCCCTGCACCTGGGCCACATTTCAGTTAACTACCGGATTCATCAGTGGGCCGGGTATGTGGGAAGCAAGATGATTCCCTGGTAGGCTCCACAGGGTCTCAGTGGGAAATGCAGGTGGAGGGACACAGCAGCCCTGGAAGTCCCGTGGCGCTGCCACGGGGAGGGCCAGACCACCCACTGCCTCTCCCTCAGCAGGTACGCCCTCGTCGGCCTGGTTAGGAAATCATCTTTTGGCCTCACTGTGCCAGCCTAGTCAGCTCTCAGCTCCCTGAGTCAGGGAAAGGGGTGGAAAAGTGGACAGTCCAGCAGCGCATGTTCTAGAACCCTCTGCAGATGCAGCCAGGCCAGCAAGCACACGCAGGAGGCGGGTGGCCACCTTCTTGGGTGTTGAGTGGCTGCTCCTGCCTCAGGGCTGCAGATGCAGGCTCACAGCCCCCTGGTGAGCCCCGGAGTGGCTGCATCCAATCTCCACATCCTCTGTCTTCTCATAAAGGAGACTGAACCCGTGGTAGTTTCTAGATCAAGATTTTTCTCTAAGTAACTCTGGGTTATTATAACATGCAACCTGTGGTCACTTTGAAAAAGCTAATGAAAATGCACTTAGATTTAACTTTGTGTCACTCAATATTGGTATAAAACAACAACAACAGAAAACCAAGAACACTAAATTTACCGTAACCACAGTAAAATACGCATTTGAATATTCTGGTAGTCATCCCCCAGGTCCTGATAGATCCACTCCAGCAGTCAGGCCTGTGCTTGGGGACGCATGGGCGGGTTGAGGATTGAGACAGTCTCTGATGATGCTAAAGAAGTGTTTCCTTTCTCTTTCCCCTTTCCCCCAACAGCTGCGGATAACCGTCTGGTCCTTGTGCACAAAATCCGTATCTTACATCAAATACCCGAAAGCTTGTCTGCAGGGTGAGTCGATCGGAGCTACGCAAAAGCCATTTCTTTGCAGCTGTTTGACTTTTTTGTCATGGGAAGTTTCAAAGAGGCAGAAGTAGCTTCAACAGCATATCAACACATAGCCAACCTTTTTTTCTCTATACCCACCCCACCCCCTTGGGCTCTTTTAAAGTAGACCTTAGGTCTCCTCATACTTCATCTGTAAATATTTCCGTATGTGTCTCAAAAAGGCAAGAGTCCCCTTTTAAAACATTACCACAGTGACTCAAGACAATGTGGCCTAAGACGTGGAAGAACAGTGGCGTTGATGCCAGTCCCCTTGACCTTGGTGGCAGAGCTGGGCGTTCAGACCCCTTCCAGCCGATGCCTGTCGAGAGGCCCACCTCAGGCATCCAGTTCTGAGCTTTCTCTTCTGTGGACTAAATGTGATCTCTGCAAAAGGGGGAGGTCTTGCCCGTCATCTCTGGACATCCCAGAGGGATATGTGACCAGTGTCCCTTCCTTGTGGAAGCCTGTGAGCCATCTGGAAGAAAGGGGGCCGGCGCAGGGTGGCCCACTGCCAGCACGTCTAACTGGACCATGCAGAGCTAGTGGGAGGCGCCACTCCTGAGTCCTGGACGACACCGCACTGTCTTTCGCGGAATGAAACATACACCGTTGGAAAGATGCTTTCATTTTTCTCCATTGCTGCCAGCGGTTTGGAAATTGCATTTGAATGCAATGCAATCACACTCTTATTTTTTATTCTTATAGTTGGAATAGTAGCGTCCCTCCAGATGAGATACACATCTCTTGATAGGAGTGGACACCATGGTTTTGTCATTTGAGGTATTCTCTTCATTCATGAATGATGAATTCTGGCCTAGGGCTTTTTAAGCTAATACAGAACTGCAAAATAAGAGTTTAACATTTTCAACTAAAGTTTCTTCCACATTTTCATCTTATTACTTTTTTGAGACAGGGTCTTGCTCTGTCATCCAGGCTGGAGTGCAGTGACAGGATCACAGCTCAGTGCAGCCTCAACCTCCTGGGCTTGAGTGATCCTCTAACCTCAGCCTCCTGAGTAGCTGGGACTACAGGCACACACCACCACACACACACCACGGCTGATATTCTGCAGAGACGGGGTTTCACCAGGTTGTCCAGGCTCCTTTCAAACTCCTAGGCTCAAGCGATTCACGTGCTTCAGCCTCCCAAATTGCTGGGATTACAGGTGTGAGCCACCATACCTGGCCACACATTGTCATCTTCAGTTTACTTCTTCCAAATAATTAAATTCAAAGGTAAAATAAACATGGTAGGAACCAGCCGCCTTTGGCCTAGCTGGAGATAGCCTGGGTGTCCCGCAGCTTAGACATGGGGGAACCCGAAGGCCTTGTGTTTCTCACTCACACTTGTGATTAATCAGAGGTCACATCACTCGGTATTTTTGACAGAGCCTTGCAAACTGGCTCGTGTGTGTACAGCCCTCCCCCAGCACACACTGTGTTGTGAGGGGTGAAGCCACAGTGCCTTGGGGTTTCTCCTCTGCGCTAGAATGTTCTCGTCTGTCTGAGGAGCAGTGCTCGGTGTTGTACCATTTCCCTTCTTTTCACCTCTGCTTTCTTTTCCTCCTCCTTCCTTGTGAATTACTACTGTGGTTTTTCTTGCTTGATTTTGTGGCTGCTTGATTTCAGTGCATTTGCCTCTTCCCGCAGGAATCACCTTCACCAGGGACGGCCGCTACATGGCGCTGGCAGAACGGCGCGACTGCAAAGATTACGTGAGCATCTTCGTCTGCAGTGATTGGCAGCTCCTGCGGGTAAGACGTCCCCCAGGCTGGAATAAAGTTGTCCTGCTGACTGGAGGGATCGAGTGAAGTAGATCCTTCTCCAGATTCCAGGGGATCTTTGGTAGGATATGGAGCAAGGTGATGTTGTATTAACAAAGGGCACGTGCGCTGTGAATCGCTTCCAGTGGCATCTGGTTGTGTGTTCAGGAGACTTGGTGAAAAGGACGCATGCCCAGGTGTTTTAAAAGTGAATATGCTGTCACATTTGAGCCCTTTCCCTTATCCTGTGCGATGGTGTTTGTGCATGTGTGTGCCACATCGGGCGTGGGGGGACGTGGAAGTTCACCTTGACTGAGGGCCTGCGTTAGGCAGGGCACTCTGCCAGGTGCCCAGGCACAGAGGACACTGCTTCCACAGCAGACGTGTGAACACGATTCCAGCATAATCCATCATTAAGGTAGAGTGACCTCTGGAATGCTGTCAGAGCACAGAACCCAGGATCTAGGCAGTGCTCTGGAAGGGACTTGTCTGAGCTGGGTCTAAAGGAGTGAGCCTTGCTAGGCAAGGAAAGGTGAGAGGGGAGAGTGCACACGAGTGCAGGCGCGGGGAGACCAAGCCGCCCTCGTGGGCTGGCCAGGCACTGACGCTGGCATCTGTTGGGGGTGCAGCCCCAGCAGCAGCTCTACAGGGATTTCATGCATTTCCAGGATAGAGCTGTTGAGATTTTGTCAGTTTCTATATAAGAAAATTAAGTGCGTTAAGAACATCAGTTATAAATGCAATTATTTATTTATGAAAATATTTTCCAAATTTAATGTTTCCCCCCTTCCTTTGGAAGCATTTTGATACGGACACCCAGGATCTCACAGGGATTGAGTGGGCCCCAAACGGCTGTGTGCTGGCAGTGTGGGACACCTGCTTGGAGGTATGAAGATGACCAGGTGACATGTTTGCTTTTGAGAGCTTTTCCCGGAATTTCATGCTTTCTGAATGCTGCAATATAGTTAGCTCTATCTTATTTCAGATAACAAGTTGAGCTTTGTTTTAAAAGACAGAGTCTTGCTCTGTCACCCAGGCTGGATTGCAGTGGTGTGATCACGGTTCACTGCAGCCTCGACCTCCTGGGCTCAAGTGATCCTCCCACCTCAGCCTCCCCAGTCGCTGGGACCACAAGCATGCACCATGATGCCCGGATAATTTTTGTATTCTTTGTAGAGATGGGGTTTCACCATGTTGCCCAGACTGCTCTTGAACTTCTGCGTTCAAGTGATCTGCCAGCTTCGGCCTCCCGAAGTGCTGGGATTATAGGTGTGAGCCACGGTGCCCGGCCGAGTTGAACTTTTATCAGCGAGCCATTAGGTTGACCTCCCAATTTCCCCTTTTTCCTCATGCTCTTACTGCCTCTCCAGTGACTATCTCAGTTCTAGCTGGCAGTTCCAGCTTTGCCACGGCCACGTGGACAGTCCTGCCAGCTTTGTGCTGTCTGCAGCAATGTCACTCTGTGGCACCCGCGTCTGTGGTGTGTTCCCGGCGAATGGGACGTATTCTTCGTTAACTGAAATGTCTCGTCTGCAGTACAAGATTCTGCTGTACTCATTGGACGGTCGGTTGTTGTCCGCATACAGCGCTTACGAGTGGTCCCTGGGCATCAAGTCTGTGGCCTGGAGTCCCAGCAGTCAGTTCCTGGCAGTTGGGAGCTACGATGGAAAGGTGGGAACCAGTGCAGGGCACTCAGGAAGTCCGAGCGCCCAGCCGGCCAGGCCCTGCCTCACCTGTGCGTGGCTTCCTTCCTCAGGTGCGCATCCTTAATCACGTGACTTGGAAAATGATCACGGAGTTTGGGCATCCTGCAACCATTAATAATCCCAAGATAGTAAGTCTGGAACACGTGTTTCTGCCTGAGCAGGCTGTTGGGGAGGGTGGTGGGAAACTGCACCTTCACTTTGCTTTCTCAATTGTGGTTTATTATTTAACCGGGCACTTCCATCACCGTAAACTTGCTACTGTGACATTTCACGCGTCTGGCCCTGCCCTGGCTTTTGTTCCTCCTCCACGCTGCCCAAAGGGTCTGAAGTGGGCCTTGCCCTGGCCTGTCCTCTGCTGCCGCCACCCCAGTCCATTTGTCTCCATGGTCTGTCTGGATGCGGATCCCTGTGCTGTACAGAGTGGCCAGGGTCTCCTGCCCCCAAACACTGAGCATCTGTTGTTGTGCCAGGCACTGTGCTCTGGGCTGCAGCCAGAGAAGAACAGACAGACCCCTGCACCTGCAGAGTGCGGCTGGAGAGCTGTGTGTCTCCACGGGGTGGCAGGGAGTGGCCACCAGTGAGGGATCACAGGCACAGACACTGCACCAGTGATCAGGGGTTCGGGGAGGGAGCATTCCAGGTCAAGGGAACAGGAAGTGCAAAGGCCCCGAGGAGTGGGCCACGCATCCATGTGTGCAGTGGGCACTGCGCTGGGAGCCGGAGACAAATGCTGCCCTCCTGGTGTTGACCTGTAACTGACAGAGCTGAGTGAAAGGCGGCTTGGATTCGATGAAGAGGCCAGTGAGTGGCTGGGGCTGTGCGTGCCAGATCAGCCACTGCCGGGGAGGCATCCCGGAGGGGTGTTTAAGTGAAGACCAGAAGGAGGAGCTGAGGAGCCACATGGTGTCTGGGCAGAAAGGGTGTTTCAGGCAGAGGGGCCTCCTGATGAGGCCAGGGCATCTAGACAGATGAGCCACAGCAGGGCTGGCCACACAGGTCCTAAAGGTTTGCCTGCGATTCCTGCATTCTCCAAATCCCTTCGCCACACAGCAGCAGAGCATGCTTTAAAGGCACAAACCAGGCCAGGTGACTCCCTTACCTGGGGCTCTTCAGGGGCGCGGGGGCTGCCCGCCTTCCACTGAGCCTGGGCCACTGTCCTTTGCTTGCCAGGCTCTCGGGCACAGATGCCCCCACCTCGGGTCTGTGTCTGCTGCTCCTGGGGACTCTGCTGTGTTGGTGCAAGTATTCTCTGTATCTCCTTATCACGGAGGGAAGGCCGAGCCCGCTGCCTTGCTGGATGATGGTGGCTGCAGTGGTCTCCCGTCTATAATCACAGGGCACACATTTGCTGCCTGTGTCTCAAAGGGTGGGCTCCTCAGCAGGACACGAGAGAGGGTGGCTGGGTGATCTCAGCTCTCGGGACTGCGGGGTTCGTGTTTCCGTCTCTCCTGGTAGCGGCCGGACCAGCTGTCATGGCAGGCACGCCTGTTGACCATGCGCCGTCACGGGTATTTGCCATGTCCATCCTTGGCTTCCGGGTCCCTGTCCTGAGCTGGGCGTGGCCACCTTGTGTCTTTCAGGTGGTGTATAAGGAGGCCGAGAAGAGCCCACAGCTGGGGCTGGGCTGCCTCTCCTTCCCGCCCCCCCGGGCCGGGGCCGGCCCTCTCCCGAGCTCAGAGAGTAAATGTAAGTAGCACACGTGATGTCATTTGTTTTCCTTTTTTAATGCAAGATTCCTCATTGTCCAGATAAACTTCGGATGTTCCTTATGTTTAAAAAAAAAAACAAAACTTTTTTCCTTTCCGTGCTTCCAGCCAGCGTGCCCCTCAGCCTGTTGGCTGGAGGTTGACTGGGGTCTGAATTGCACAGTGGGCCGTGAAGGCGCGGCTTCTGTTACTGAACATGAGCCCTGGAGACCCGGATCTGACAGCGGGAGCTCCAAGGGTGATGTTTTTCAAAGAAACACTTTTCCGTGGGTGGCGCTCAGAGTGGGTCTGGAGGCCGGCAGGGTTCCCGAGCGCTGTCTCCGGCTTGAGGCACGGTTCTGATGCAGCCTCTTGACTCTGGGCGTTTCCTATGTGTCTGTTACCTCATCACTGAAATGGGCATAGTAAAAGCACCCACCCCACAGGGGCACGAGGGCATCTGAAGGTTGCAGGTAGAGGAAACGGTGCCCCGAGTGCCGACGGGCCCACCCCGGGGCTCGGTGTGTGCTCAGGATGGGGGTCAGGACAGGTGCAGCCTGGCACACAGGAGGCGCTCCCCAGGAGCCCAGGGGCGTCCTTGTTCCACAGCCCCTGCTTCTGCTGTGATGATGGTTCTTCCACAGCCGGAAGGTCTAAGGCTACTGTTGCTGAGATGGAAGGGATTGTGAACTCAGACGCTGGTAGTTGACAGAAAAGTGCCGAGGAGTTGGAGCTGCTGAGATTGCAGCTGGGACCTGTCCACTTCCCTCTCCAGTCAGCCCCTGGCACGTGGGGTCCACCCCCCACCTAGTCGGGCCTGGCAGGTGATGGTGCCACTCTCATCGGGGCACTTGCGGGCAGGCCCCTCACTGCAGCTGCCAGGCTCTGCTCAGCTCTTCCTGCCCTTGGGCCGCACTTTCCTCCCCTTTGAACAGAGGAGCTGGGTTCGCGATGCCTGACGCAGGCACAGCAGCCTCTCAGCCACGTGCGTACTTCCCGAAAGGGTGACGATGGCGTGTTCTTCCTGTTGGTGTTCTAGATGAGATCGCCTCTGTCCCAGTCTCCTTACAGACGCTGAAACCTGTTACTGACAGAGCAAACCCGAAAATCGGCATAGGAATGCTGGCATTTAGTCCTGACAGCTACTTCCTGGCGACAAGGAACGGTCAGTTGTGCTGACGCAGGTGGTGTCTCACCCCTTACTGTGTCCTGCGGCCCCAGGTGTAGAAGCGACTGGAAAAGAAAATCAGGTTGGGGGTTTCCTACACATCACCTCCTTTCATGTTTCTGCAGTAGCTGAGGTGCTCACGGAAGCTCCTTGGAGGCGCTGGGCCTCCTGTCCTGCAGCAGCCGCAGGCCCGCGCATGAGTCAGGAGGCCTCCGCCCCGCTCACTTGCTCCGCTCTGCTGAGTAGAAAGCAGGGCTGGGCACACTGCAGCCCGTCTTTTGTTAAGGGTTTCTCCATTTGTAAAGGGCTAAAAAAAAAATAAACAAATTAAAAAAAAAACACCAAAGAAAGAAAGAAAGAAACACGTTTGGGCCCCTTACAGCCCGTGATGGCCACCCTGGCCCTGGCCAGGAGCCCTGCAGGGCCCAACTGAACCCAGACTGCAGGGCGGAGCCGCCCCACCCCACCGCTGCTTCCCCTCCCCTCCTGTGGTGTCAACAGCAGAGCAGAGGGGCAGGGTCAACACAGAGGAGCCAGGCAGGGATGACACCGGTGCCCTGTCCTTCCTTCCTCAGACAACATCCCCAATGCCGTCTGGGTCTGGGACATTCAGAAGCTGAGGCTGTTCGCGGTGCTCGAGCAGCTGTCCCCAGTGCGCGCGTTTCAGTGGGACCCGCAGCAGCCGCGGCTGGCCATCTGCACGGGAGGCAGCAGGCTCTACCTGTGGTCTCCAGCGGGCTGCATGTCGGTGCAGGTGCCTGGGGAAGGTAAGCACATCCCCGAGGCCACGGACATGGCAGCCTTGCTCTGTGCAGTCTGGCACCACACAGGCTGAACTGTTGAAGCCCAGCTGCTGTCTCCAGCAGCACTCCAGGAGACTGCCCTCAGAGTCTTTGTGTAAACCTCAAGACTGACACACAGGGGACCCACTGCCCTCAGCTTTATGGGCTAGAAGCAGCCTCTCCCTGACTTGAGGCAGCTCTGGGGCTCCACCCTGGCTCTGCCTATGTGGGTCACTCCAGGCACTGTGCTGGCCTGCAGGACAAGGGGGCGCCCATCCCCCAGAATCTGGGCCTCTCCCGCTGTAATCCTCTGGCCACCTGTCTCTCTCTAGGCGACTTTGCAGTGCTTTCTCTGTGCTGGCATTTAAGCGGAGACTCGATGGCCCTCCTCAGTAAGGATCACTTCTGCCTCTGCTTCCTGGAGACGGAGGCAGCAGTCGGCACAGCCTGCAGACAGCTGGGCGGCCACACGTAGCAGCGGTGCGCTAACGTGTGCAGAAACAGGGCTACTCTGTGTGTTTCCAGTGTGGGAAAAAACACAAGAGCTTCACCAGGAGGTTCTCCAATCTGTGGTGGTCCGGATTCAGTGATTGATTCTATTTTTCTATAGCAAAGCATTTTTGTAAATATGTATGGTATAAAACTGTAGTTTTATTATTTAAAATAAATACTTGCTGATTCATATAACTACTTCTCTTCTTGAAACGTTTAGGTCACAGGCAGGTTTTCTAGGTTCCAGTTTCTGGTCAGTCTTAGGGAAGATGGACAGCCCTACAGTAACTGAGCCCTGGGCCACTGAGCTCCCACCAGACACCCAGCCTGCTCTGGGTTATCTATTTGGATGTTAGGACAACGAGGGGGCATCTCTGTGGGGCACACCCAGCCTCCCCACGGTAGGTCTGCTCTGAACCGTGGGAAGGGAGCCCTGGCACCTGAGCACAGTGCCACCCCCAGGTCCGGTCCCTGACCAACTGAGTCAGTTCCTCAGGAAGTCTCACGTCTACTCTGGTTTCAGAACCAGTGTGCGTGGGTCTCCACCCTGGCTATTTGCAGGAAGTGCCTAGAACCACCCAGAACCATTCCATCAGTCTCTCCAGCTGGTGCTCGGCAGGCAGTCAGGCTCGGTTGGCACCACAGGTTGGGGGATCAGGGTTGCAAACCTAGGTTGTTGCGTATCGTGATCTTTCTGCAGAGAACCATACTCGGCACTGCTGTGAGGCAGTCCTCACGGTACAGGCAGAACAGGCCCACAGGTGCACACAGCCGGCAGAGATGGGGCAGGCTTTCAAAGAGAGAAGAGACACTTTCTTGGTTGTTGCACCTACTTTAATAACAACTTCAAAAAAGGAACAACATCCATCCACTTCTTAATGTCTTTATGAACAGAGGCTGGAGTCCCCAGCCAGCTTCTGAGGCAGCCCTGTGCATCCTGCAGGTGGCCACACTCAACCCACGCCACACCGTTTGCTTAAAGCTACAAGTCCTAGAGACAAAGAGCTGGTGAGCCAGCGCGCGAAGCTTATCAACAGCGCTTCCAGCCACATGAGCAAGCTGTGCAGATACAGGGAGGTGCATGGGTCCCTGTGGGGAAATCCTCCAGGCACATCGAAGCCTGGACATGTTTAGTGCGAGACTTGGATGAAGACCTGAGTCTACGCTGGAGCTGTAGAAACCAAGGCCGGCATCAGCTGCTTCATAAGGATCTGATAGACGGAGTCTCGCTCTGTCGCCCGGGCTGGAGTGTAGTCAGTGGCGCCATCTCAGCTCACTGCAACCTCCGCCTCCTGGGCTCAAGCGATCCTCCTGGCTCAGCCTTGAGTAGCTGAGACCACAGATGTGCCACCACGCCCGGCTGCTTTTTGTCTATTTGGTAGAGATGGGGTTTCACCGTGTTGCCCAGACTGCTCTGCAACTTCTGAGCTACAGCAATCTGTCTGCCTGAGCCTCCCAAAATGCTGGGATTACAGGCATGAGCCACCGTGCTGGCCTGATATGGTTCCTTGTTTTAAAGTGCATCATTCAAAAAGCAAACTACCCAATTCCCTTTTAAATATGAATACAATACAAACTCAGAATCCAGAGAGTTGTAAAACTTGTGTGCAAAGAACTGTCAAGGTGACTTTCTCAAATTAATAAATTGTCTTAAAATGATTTTCTGTAAAGCTTTCTGGGTCTGGGAAACAGACCTGAAGTATTAACACAACTTGGGTTAATTGTGGAAAAAGTGTCACGTCAGGTCACCCATTTCCAAAAGAGCAGCGGGTCACCAAGGGGCCCACAGGCGCAGATCGGTCTCAATCAACAGGTCTGCTGGCTGCTTTTGGATGAGCTGAAGTAAAAATGGATTACATTGTAAAATACAAAATTGGACACCAAGTGTAAACATACTTGCAACTGCAGGCACTCGAGATACCAGGTGCCTCCATTTTCAGCAACCTATGCAAGCGCTAAGGGACGTGCTATGGGTCCCGCGTGCTGGGGCAGCTAGGGTGGGAAAAACCACGAGAAGCCAAGTAGATACTCGAGGAAAACACCAGAACTGAAGTTACAGAGAATAAAATACCAGCAGCACAGGGACAGTGAGTCTTTTGGCTTTTGTCTGTAGCTTATATGAGCAGAGTCCAATATCCAATTAAATAGATAGAATTCACTTTACTATTCTAATTGTGCTGAGATCCCTAAAGGTAAAAGACCCCCATCTTTCCAGCAGCAGCAGGGCAGCATGAAGACTGCCAGGCCTCCTGGTCCCCCAGCCCCACATCCCTTGGCCTTCTGGGGAGGGGGAGGGGCTCCCAGAACGCAGCGGCTAAAAGCCTATTTTGCCCCTGGTCATGGAGTAGCCCAGTTTCGCCTCGTTGTTAATGAAGGACATGAGTCCCACGTAGGTCTCGATGAGCAGGGGGCGCTCCAGGATCAGCACGCCATTCGTCTGTCCTGGCAAAGGGCTTTCTTTTTGGGCTTTTTTGACAGCTTGGATTAACAGAGCCTTGAAGCTTTCCAACTTTAAAGAGAGAAAAACATGGAGCTTTAACTGTCAGGCAAGATAAGAGCATCTATTACTTGAAAAAATTAGCATTCTGAGACACTTAAATCCCTCTAAATGCCACCTATCTCTTCGTCCGTTCACTTGAAAGGGCTGCCTCTGCCACATCCTGGGGGTCCCTCAACTCTCGTCCCCACGGAGCTCTCTAGGTGTGTGGAACTTACCACCATGCTCTCCTGTGGCCAATGGCAGCCAGCACCTGCAGAACCCTTCCTGCATACAGGGCTGAGTGGCTTTGCCCCCACCCAACCTACCAGGTCAGTAACCAGGCTGAGGCACACAGCTGGGGAAGTGCAGGACCCCGCCAGGCTCTGGGCTCTGCTCTAACCCCAGCCCCGAGGCCTCCTCTCCTGGTGCGCATCCGCACTGGTCATCTGGCACGGCTGGGTCTGCTGCCACTCTCTGAAGCCCAGTTGGGGCCCTTCTCTACCCAGATCACCATCAGGAGGCCACATTATGGAGCTACGCTAACCAGCAGCCACTGGCCACATGGGGCTACTTTAACATAAATTAACCAGAATTTCTGAAAACTTAGGAAATCAACTCTAAAATGAGTTTCCTCTCTCACTGTTCCTAGCCACGTCTCAAGTGCTCAGCAGCTCCGCGTGGCCGCCGGACAGTGCAGACCTGAAGTGTCTCCGTGACTGTGGGGGGTGTTTCTGTCACTGCGGGGGGTGCGGCTGTTACGTGCCTGTCTTCTTACCTGGCACAGAGATGCTGTCTTCTCATCTGCGCCAGCCATCGGGTGTTCTGTGAAAGTGGCATAGGGCACGTTGGTAGACCAGGGATTCCATCTGTTTATGAAGGAAGGACGACTTTGCTTGTCCCACTGAATTCGAATCCCAAAACCTTCTCGCCTGAAAAGTCAGAAGAAATAGCCAGACTTAGCATGGCAGACCACAGTGCTCTCACGGACAATCTGACAGTCTCATCAGTTTGGAGAATATGATAGCAAAAAGCACTTTCACGTTTACAAAAAAGACCTATAACATATCACAATGGAAAATGGCTTGCGGTTTTTATTTTTATTTATTTTCATTTTTTGAGATAGAGTTTTGCTCTTGTTGCCCAGGCTGGAGTGTAGTAGCCTGATCTTGGCTGACTGCATCCTCTGCCTCCTGGGTTTAAGCAATTCTCCCACCTCAGCCTCCCGAGTAGCTGGGATTACAGGCATGCACCACCATGCCCAGCTAATTTTGTATTTTTAGTAGAGACGGGGTTTCTCCATGTTGGTCAGGCTGGTCTCAAACTCCTGACCTCAGGTGATCTGCCCGCCTCAGCCTCCCAAGGTGCTGGGATTACAGGCGTGAGCCACCGCGCCTAGCCAGCTTGTGGTTTTTAATAGTAACGCCAATCTCCACTAACAATTGCTTTAAATACTGTATGTATAAATATGACAAATTAAATATATTTTGGTTATTAAATGTATTATTTTGGTAATCTTTACATGATTAAAAATTAATAAACAGGAATACTAGCTGGGCACAGTGGCTGACGTCTATAATCCCAGCACTTTGGGAGGCCAAGATGGGCAGATCTCTTGAGCCTAGGAGTTTGAGACCAGCCTGGGCAACCTAGCAAAACCCCATCTCTACAAAAAATACAAAAATTAGCTGGGCGTGGTGGCGCACACCTGTAGTCCTAGCTACTTGGGAGGCTGAGGTGAGAGGATCACTTAAGCCTAGCTCCTGGTTACAGAGGAATCTATCAAAAAAAAAAAAAAAAGGGAATAATTATAGATTGGTTACCCAAAAGAAGAAAAAAATGTAACTTAAATGTTGGTTAAAATTTTATTTTAGCTTCCTGAATCCCCCATCCAAACCTCTCCATCAAAAATCTAAGTTCTACAGCTTAGCTGACTGTAGTAATGTCGAGGTTCCTCACATGTCAGAAAATTATCCTACAGCAAAAAGATCAACTCCCGAAAGCTGGTCATTAAATATTTCCAAATTTGTCTAACTTTTAGTGGTATCTATAAATTAAAATGGAACCCTCCTTTTCTCTTTAAAAAATTAGCCAGAACAAGACTTGATGTGTCATGCAATCTGTCCCTGGCTGGAGAAAAAATGCAGAGTTTGGCCTTTTCCTGAAGACAATCCAAGTTCCTTTTTAACACATTGGGCTCTACTTCAATGCATCTTGAACTCATGTAAGTCTTTTTACTACAAGCCTAATAGCTAACTTCTGTGCCAGAATTCCTTTTAATGCACTCAATTGCCCAGAAGTCGCTTCTTTTTAAGGAACAGCCCATTGATATTTGGAGCTGGAGCCTTTATGCTTATAGATAATGACAGAGAAGACACACCACTTGGGGGGCTGATTTAAAAGGGCTGAACTGTAAGGTCCACTCTGGCGCTTAGGTCCAGTGATACTGGACTCTGAACAGACTTACTTGTTGAGCGATTTAGGGGGAAACTGGAATTCTCCGTAGGAGATGGTGTCTACTGCGTTGAGCGCGATCCGGACCACCTGCTGGCACTGGAGACTGATGAAGTCGTATTTACAGATAAGCAGGGACTGCTCCGTGACCAGCACCAGCCGCTCCTTCTCATTGTTCCAGTGATCCACCCTGTAGGCAGAGGAGGGGCTCAGTCCACACTGGACGCCGCTGTCTCGACTTAGCCAAGGCCAGCCCGCCTGGAAGGGCAGCAGGGGCGGCGCGGGGCGCCTGAGCGTGGCACAAGCACCCCGGGAAGTCCTCGCAAGGTGCTGCGCGGCGGCTTGGGGCGAGTCCCCCCACAGAGGAGAGCGCAGCCCCGGCTTACTCGGTAAGCAGCCACACTCCCTGGATCTCGCCGTCCTCCACGGGCCGCACCACCACGCGGATCTCCTCCACTGCCTGCTCGATGCTGCCGGGCTGGGCGGGTTGCGGGGTGGGGGACGGGGGCAAAGATCACAGGTCACAGGTCGTTCCCTGCGGGACCGCCCAGCGCCCGCCTCCGACCCCACCCGCCCCCATCCCTCCCCGCGCCCTCGGCCCCGGCCCCGGCCCTGGCCCTGGCCCTGGCCCCAACCCCCGCCTCACCCGGAACACGAAGTACTCCTTGACGCGGGCGCGGCGCGTGGGGTCGTGGATGCTGAGAGGCCAGAGTGTCTGGCGCAGCGGCGTCCCTGCCCCCGGCCGCCCCCCGCCCGGGCCACCGCCTGCCCCCACCTCCTCGCCGGCCGCCAGCACCGCCGTGGGGCTCGTGCCGGCCGAGTCCACTGAGTCCCGCAGTTGCAGCATCGCCGCACCCCTTACCGACCCCAACCCTGACGCCGACGCGACCGCCGTCGCCGCAGCCACCGCTACCACCCGGCCGCGCCCCCGGCCCCGCCCCGCGGACCGCCGCGATTGGCTCTGCCTTGCCGGCCCCGCTTCTTGCTCCGCCCCTTCCCGCGTCCGCCGACACTCAGGATTGGCTCTCCTCCTGCCGTTTTCCGCGATTGGCTCCGCCCCGCTGCCGTTCACAATCGCTCCCGCCCCTCGCCGCGCCGGAAGCGACCGTCACGCGCAGCCTCACTTCCTGTTTACACAAAGAGAAGGGGCGGGGCCGAAGCCGGTTGCCAGGGTGTCGCGGAGCGGCTGGGAAGGAGGGGCTGGGAGTCTTGGAGCCCCTTGGCCCGCGGGGAAAGCGGATGACCCGCCCTGCAAGTGGGATGCCCCCTTCGGCCTTTTGGAGCGCAGGTGGGGGCGCGCGCGCATCGGGGGCTCGCACTGCACGGAGGGTCGCGGTGCCCCGGAGCTGAGGTTGGAGGATGCGGGGCGGCGGCCGTGGTGCACCGTAGGGGAGTTCGCAAGCCGGGCAGCAATCTCCTGTCGGGACCTGGCGTTCTTCACACACGGCTTATTCGTGACGGATCCACAGAGCAATGCACTCTGAAGCGGGAGGGTAGAAAGTGCTGGAATGCGCGCCCAGGCCCAGGCTGTCGCGAGCCTTCAGCAAGCCAGTGCACACAGAGAGGGCTGCCCAGAGATCCCGGTCAGCGCTCGCAGTTCGAGGTGGAACGTGTGTGTGCCCTGCGCTAGCCCCAGCTCCCGGAGGTGCCCCCAGCGCGTGTGGAGGGGGGCGATGAACTGACCCGCAATCTAGTGGAGGCTTCGGGAAGGAGGCGCAGAGTCCAGGAGCCAGGAGGCTTCGGGCAGGAGGACACATCCCTCTGCTCGGAGGTGAGGAAGACACACGAGGCGGGGTGCACACAGGCGAGGAGAGTGAGATGGGGGGGAGAATGAGGAGTTCAGGGTACATCTGTTTACTTCAGTCAGGGAGTGGGGATGGAGCGGAGCATTGGTAAAGATGGACGGTTTAGAATCGCCGGGATGAGAAACGGGCAGGGAGCTGATCAGGGAAGGGCATGGGGATCTCTGAGCAGCTGGGAGACCCCAGGGAAGTTTGCAGTGGCGCCTCCCACGCGGCAGCTGGCGGAGTAGAAGAAACCAATGCTTGCTGGTCTAGATAGAGGAGTTTGCTGGGTAGCGGTGGTCAAAGACCAGGGAGAAAAGGGAGGCCAAGATCCTAGAGGGAGTGTTTGCCCAAGAATGGTGGAGTGCAGGGATTCTGCCCCACTTGCCAGCAGACAGGCCAGCCTGCCAAAGTTGCATGGGCGCTGGCAGAAAGACGCAATAACCCCGAGTCAGAGAGGAAAGACTACATCAGGAAACGGGCGACGCTGGTGTGCCTAGACGCATGTTGCACCACAGCGAGTGCGCTACAAAACAGGACCCTGGAGCCTGTGGACCAGTGTGGTCTTTGTCGCAGAGGGAGGCTGGCTCACCGGCAAGGGTGCCCACTGCAAGCGCAGGCCTGAGAAATGGCCCAGAAAAGAGTGCTCAGGGCAATGTGTTCTTAGCACGCCCAGCAAGACCGGCCAGAGGGACCTACGGACGAGTGTCTCCCAGCTACCTCACCAGCGGGGACCTTGAGGTCCAAGTATTCAGTCCGGTTAGAAATGGCCGCGGATCCAACAGGCGCTGGTGAGTGGGAAAATACCCCTGAGGGAGGAAGAACAGAGGCCGGGAGGGAGCTGAGTAGATGTAGATGAGAAATACCTGGATAGCTGCAAGCTATGGTCAGCGATGGGCAACTGGAACCAGAGATTCCAGAGAGAGGGAGGGAGAAAGAGGGAGGAGAAGGGAGAATGAGAAAGAGAGGGAGAGAATGGCAGAGAGAGAGAGGGAAAATGAGAGAGAGAGGCAGGAGCAAGTTCTGGACGACGCCAAGGATGGAGCTGTGGTCCTGGAACCAGATGCCCAGGGAATGGGATGAAGTGACACTGGCTGGGGCCGAGGCTGCAGACTGCTGGCGGGAGCTGGCAGGACAATGAGGATTCTGAACCAGGTGCCTGAGCCTTCTGTGGATATGGGGAGTGACTTGGATGTCTATAAATCCCAGAAATGACAGGAGGGATAGATGATGGAGGGACTGTGTTTTAAACAATAAACAAATTTCACTCAGTATGGATGAGTTTCCTGGGGCTTCTGTCACAATGCACCACAATGCATCACAAACTGGTTTTAAAAACAACTGTTTTAAAAACAACAGAAACGTGTTTCCTCATAGCTCTGGAGGCCAGAGGTCCAAAATCAAGGGGTGGGCAGGGCCATGCTCCCTCTGCAGCCCTGAGGGTTGACACATGCGTTGCTCTGCCAGGCCTCCTTGGTGTCCTGGGCTTGCTCATGCACTGCTCCCATCCCTGCCTCCATCTTCACACGACCTTCTCCTGGTGAGTCTCTTCTGCAAGATCCCTGTTGGATTAGGGACCACCCTAGTGACCTCATCTTTAGTCGATCATCAGCATCTTTGACCAAATAAGGTCACTGTGTTTGTTTGTTTTCCCACTGCTATTAATACGAAGAACTTACCTGAAGCTGGCTAATTTATAAAGAAAAGAGGTTTCATTGACTCACAGTTACACATGACTGGGGAGAGCTCAGGAAACTTACAATCATGGCGGAAGGCAAAGGGGAAGCAAGGCACGTCTTACATGGCGGTGGGGGTAGCGGGATGTGCCTCACTTCTTTTGAGAACTGTGACAAGAACAGCATGGGGGAAATCACCCCCATGCTCCAGTCACCTCCCACCAGGTCCCTCCCTCGACATGTGGGGATTACAATTTGAGATGAGATTTGGGTGGGGACACAGCTAAACCATATCATTCTACCCCTGGCCCCTCCTAAATCTCATGTCCTTTTTACATTTCAAAACCAATCATGCCTTCCCAACAGTCCCCCAAAGTCTTATTTCAGCATTAACTCAAAAGTCCACAGTCCAAAGTGTCATCTGAGACCAAGTCCCTTCTGCCTATGAACCTGTAAAATCAAAAACAAGTTAGTTACTTCCGAGATACAATGGAGGTACTGGCACTGGGTAAATGGTCCCATTCCAAAAGGGAGACATTGGCCAAAACAAAGGGGCTAAAGGCCTCATGCAAGTCCAAAATCCAGTGGGGCAGTCATATCTTAAAGCTCCCAAATAATCTCCTTTGACTGCATGTCTCACATCCAGGGCCATACTGATGCAAGGGGTGGGCCTCCAAGGCCTTGGGAAGCTCTGCCCCTGAGTGCCTGCAGCTTTTCCAGGCGCAGGGTGCAAGCTGTTGGTAGATCTACCATTCTGGGGTCTGGAGGACAGTGTCCCCCTTCTCACAGCTCCACTAGTCAGTGCCTGTGGGCGATAAGCCACCCTGGTGCTGAGGCAAGAGACCAAGGGCACAAGCTGTTCCAGTGTAATAAAATATATAAAATAACCAGAGTTATACTAGATATAGATCATAGATATGATTATATATAAATATCATTAATCATTAGTTTGTAGTAATTGCTCTTTATTCCAATATTATAATAATCTTTGCTCTACAATCATAACCTAGGGAAAACCAGGCCGTACAGAGATGGGAGCTGAGGGGACATGGTGAGAAGTGACCAGAAGACAAGTGTGAGCCTTCTGTTATGCCAGGACAGAGCCACCAGAGGGCTCCTTGGTCTAGCGGCAACACCAGCATCTGGGAAGACTCCCGTTACCAAGCGGACCATGGTCTAGCGGTAGCGTCAGTGCCAAGGAAAAGCATTCGCTACTTAGCAGACCAGGAAAGGGAGTCTCCCTTTCCCCGGGGAAGTTTAGAGAAGACTCTACTCCTCCACCTCTTGTGGAGGGCCTGACACCAGTCAGGCCTGCCCGCAGTTATCGGGAGGCCTAACCGTCTCCCTGTGATGCTGTGCTTCAGTGGTCACACTCCTAGTCAACTTTCATGTTCCATCCTGTACACCTGGCTCTGCCTTCTAGATAGCAGTAGCAAAATTAGTGAAAGTATTAAAAGTCTCTGAAATACAGAAATAATGGTGTAAGCTGTTTCTCCTCTCTCTCTCTCTCTCTGCCTCAACTGCCAACCAGGGAAGGGCCCCCTGTCCAGTGGACATGTGACTCATGTGACCTTACCTATCATTGGAGATGGCTCACACTCCTTACCCTGCCCTGATCTCTCATCTCTGCACACGGGGAGAAAGACCCACTGACCCTGTAGGGCTGGTCCCTACAAGTGCCCCAGTGGGGACTCTGTGTGTGGAGGCTCCCACCCCACATTTCCCCTCTGCATTGCCCTAGCAGAGGTTCTCCATGAGGGCTCTGCCCCTGCAGCAGACTTCAGCCTGGACTTCCAGGCGTTTCCATACATCCTCTGAAATCTAGGCAGAGTCTCCCAAAGTTCAACTCTGGTCTTCTGCACACCTACGGGCTCCGCCTGGGCTGTACCTTGACCCCTTTTGGCCCTGACTGGAGCTGATTTTGCCTCCAAGGCCTCTGGGCCTGTGATGGGAGGGTCTGCCGTGAAGCTCTCTGAAACATCCTGGAGACATTTCTACAGCTGATGGCTTGAATTTCTCCCCAGACAATGGGTTTTCTACCACATAGTCAGGTGGCAAATTTTCCAAACTTTTATGTCCTGCTTTGCTTTTAAACATAAGTTCCAGTTTCAGATCATCTCCTTGTGAACGCACATGACTGTATGCTTTCAGAAAAAGCCAGCTCACATCTCAAATGCTTTGCTGCTTAGAAATTTCTTCTGCCAGATACCCTAAATCATCTCTCTCAAATTCAAAGTTCCACGGATCTCTAGGGCAGGGACAAAATACTCCTAGTCTCTTTGCTAAAGTATAGCTTTGCTCCAGTTTCCAGTAAGTTCCTTATCTTCGTCTGAGACCACATCAGCCTGGACATCGTCCGTATCACTATCAGCATTTCGGTCAGAACCATTCAACAAGTCTCTAGGAAGTTCCAAACTTTCCCACATCTTCCTGTTTTCTGAGCCCTCCAAACTGTTCCAACCTCTGCCCATTACCCAGTTCCAAAGTCACCTCCACATTTTCAGGTATCTTAATATCAGTGCCCCACTATCCTGCTACCAATTTTCTGTATTAGTCCATTTTCACACTGCTATAAAGAACTACCTGAGCCTGGGTAATTTATAAAGGAAAGAGGTTCAATTGACTCACAGTTACACCTGGCTGGGGAGGCCTCAGCAAACTTACAGTCATGGTGGAAGATGAAGGGGAAGCATGGCGGCAGGGGTGGGGTGGGGGCGGGAAGTGCCACACATTTAAACCATCAGATCTCCTGAGAACTCACTATCACAAGAACAGCAAGAGAGAAATCTGCCGCCATGATCCAATATCTTCCCACCAGGCCCCTCTCTCGACACGTGGGGAATTACAATTTGAGATGAGATTTGGGTGGGGGCATGCAGCCAAACCATACCAGTCATATCACAGGCACTGGGGTTAAGACTAGACTGTGCCTTTCTGGGGGACACATGTAATGATGTGTCACACAT
The DNA here is from genome assembly GCF_009828535.3 of Hylobates moloch. NCBI lineage: Eukaryota > Metazoa > Chordata > Mammalia > Primates > Hylobatidae > Hylobates > Hylobates moloch. Next base: position 2,996,408 of record NW_026652284.1, on the reverse strand, counting down.
GTGCATGTTAGAACGTCCAGCCGGATGGCTGCTCTGTCCACACACACTGGTCGTGGGGCAGGGAAGATGGTTCGTGATTGGGGTGTGGCTGTGAGGTCCCGGGAGGGGAGCCTCTGAGTTTGTCTATTTCTTGGGGCTTTGAAGAAGCTATTTCCATTTCTGTCAGCAGGTGGCAGCATCACCCATGCAAGGCCTTCCAATCAGAGGGCACAGCTTCGTGCTGGGTGTGTATTCAAGCCCTAGATGAAGTCATTATTTATCTTCCTGCCACTGGAAATCTCAGCTGGGAAGTGTGGGTTTTTATCTTAATTTCCACATGTTATGGTTTTGCATTTTACAAAATCAGTGGGTCTTGCCTTTGCCCTCATTCTCTGATGGATGTGGGAGTCAGGGGGCCATGTGCCAAAGGGCAGCCCAAGGGTGGGGTCCTCTAGGTGCCTGCACCAGCGCCCCCAGGCTGGAGGTCAGTGCGCAGCCTGGAAGCTCTTCCCGCAGGCAGGGTCCTTGGCTTCCAGAGACAGCTGGGCTTTGGGGGATGCACTTTGGGCGGAGGAATGTTCCTCAGCCTCTCCGTTCTCCATGGAGCCAGGGCTGGGGCTTGGCAGGTCCCAGGGCTGTGTGCGAGGGTCGGCAGTGCTTGGGGCAGTCGTGAGCACTCAGGTGGTGTCTTGCAGACACAGCCCTTACTCTTTGGCAAGTCATGACAGAAGCAGAAGCAACTTCCACAAATAAATGCCTCTCCCTGCAGGCGGGGAAGGGGCCTTTCAGATGGGTTTGAGGATCAAGAGCAGGCTGCGGGGAAGTAGCAGGGGTGTCATTCTTGTGCAGTTCTCAAAGGCTGAGTCGCGTTGATGGTAATTTCCTCCACCCCTGCACCCCAGCAGGAGGATGGTTTTGCACTGCTTCCCACCTACCCCTCGCCGTGTGGGGCCCAGGGTCCCTAGGTGGTCTCTCTGCCGTGGATCCAGTGGGAAGGCCTGGTCTCGAGGGGTGGGCTTCCTTTGGGTGAGTGGGACCCACGAGGAGGCTGGGAGACTTCAGGTTAACTTGGGGGCCAGAAGGTCTTAAACAGAATGTTGCTGGGGACCGTGTGTCGGTTCTGGTTCTGGTCAGTGCGGCAGGCAGGGTGGGGCCCACACCACTCTGACCTTGAGAAATGCGAGGGCTCCACTGCACGAACCCTGCTGGACAGCAGAGCGCCCTGCCTCCCAGGCTCGGCCTTGCTGGGGATGGCGCCGGGGTGATGGGGGAGCCTCTGTCTGTTCCTGCGTGTAGGTGCTGCTAAGGTGGCCGGGGCCAGGGGCCTGCAGGGTGTCGCTGCCCCAGGGCAGGGCAGGGCAGCATCTGCTGTGGAGGCCCCTCTCCTCTCTGGGCTGGGGGCTCCCCAGGGACAGGGCCTGAGGTGCCTCACTCAGGAGTTTCCTGCAGTGCTGTAACAAGTGGCTGAGGGCCGGGCCGGCCTGTCTCTCTCCCAGCCTCTGGCAGCTCCAGCAATCCCTGGTTCCCCTTGGCTTGTGGACACATCGCCGTGGTCTCTTCACGCTGCGCTCTCCCTGTGGCTCTGTCTCAAATCTCCCTCGCTTTCTCTTACAAGGATACCTGTCCGAGGATTTACAGCCTGTCGGGAAAATCCAAGATGCTCTCATCCGGAGATCCTTGACTTGATTATATCTGCAAACACCTTTTTTTCTTTCCCAGTTTAATTTATTTTTTCTTCAAATTTTGTTTTAAGTTCAGGGGTCCATGTGCAGGATGTGCAGGTTTGTGACATAGGTAAATGTGTGCCGTGCTGGTTTGCTGCACAGGTCAGCCGTCACCTGGTTATTCAGCCCAGCATCCATTAGCTCTTCTTCCTGATGCTCTCCCTCCCCACCGCCCCTCCACAGGCCCCAGCGAGTGCTGTTCCCCACATGTGTCCATGTGTTCTCATCATTCAGCTCCCACTCATAAGTGAGAACATGGGGCAACACCCTGTTTTCAAATCAGGTCACATTCACAGGAGCCGGTGGCAGGGGAGGACGTGGGCCGGTGTCTTTGGAGGCCACTCTTCAACCCACTAGGCTGTGTCCTGAGCTGCTACCATGGTGGTGGGAGTAGGTGCAGTTTTCCATCTGAGTGTCAGCGCCTGGTCCAAAACACCTTCATATTTCCAGACCTAGCTCCATCCTGATGCTGCCCCCGAGGTTGGAGGGAGGGATGGCAGGAGCCGGGGGTGGGAGGGCGGGCAGTTGTGGGGGCCTGCATGGCGCAGCCCAGGCCTGTGTGTCTGGGGTGGGAGGGTTAGAGGGAGGGATGGCGGGAGCGGAGTGTAGACGGGGAAGCCTGCACGCCGCAGCCCAGGCCTATGTGTCTGGCCACTGTCTGGTCCTAAGAACAGCAGCTGTGCTTGCTGGTACCATGGTTCAAACGCTGAGCAGGAACCGGAACTGGAGGCTGCCCCTCTGCTGTCTCCGTTGTCACTCAGGAGGACACAGGCACAGAACCAGGAAGGAAGACATCCCGGCCAGGTGGCAGTTGGGACAGGGGGGTTCTGACCAGGCCATCTGCTCTGGGATTCCCATTCTCCCCCGCTATGCTTGGGTACACATCACACAGCCCACCTTAGGTATGCCACAGATGGATCTTTTCACTTTACTTTCTCTTTTGGGGCAAATTCAGAGGCTTAGAAATGAATTCAGAGTCAGCTACCCAAAGGCTGGCCAGAGACTCAGTGACATATTTGGTGCAGGTTTTCTGGTGTGATCCTTTGCTATCTGGAGAGCCTCCCACCCCGTCTCTCACGCCCGTCTCTGGCCATCACCTGCACATGCTGGATTTTGCTGGATTTTGTGGTCGTCTCACAGTGGGGGTGCTGGCACAGACCGGTGCGGTACGGGGCAGTCGTTGGTACTGAGGTGAGGACTGCTGTGGGCGCCTTGCATCTGAGGGTCAGAAAACGCCTTTAGCATCAATGACTTTGCTCTCTCTCCTGTCAGGAGAAATGTCTGTGAAAATTCAGAAAAGACGCTGGATTATTTTTTTGGATTGACAGAAATGTTCGTTCAGGGAGCTTTCAGGGATGTTTTGCATTTGTCTCTGTGGGACTCTCAGCTCTGGAAGGATTAAAGTCAGGCTGCAGGGAAGGAGCGTGCAACCACCAGCCTGCGGACCGGACATGGGGAGCAGTTTGCTTTGGAAATTAGCGCCTTGAGTTATCCACTGAGCTGGTGGTTTGATTCTTCTTTCTCCCTCCGTTATTTCTCCTCCATCCAAAGGCTGTTTTTATTATTTCCAGCAGAGAATGAGACAAAAACATGGAAAGGTAGTGTCTTTTGGTAATGCTTTTCAGGCAAGCTAGAGGAATTGTTTGCCAGATTTAAAAATGGAAGAAATGGAAGCCTGTCCACTCCTCCTGTCTGTTGGGGAGAGGCTCTGAGCCAAGCCCAATTCTGCGTGTAACCCAGGAGTGGTGGCCTGGGTGCCCCACCAGGCCTGAGGCATTCGAGGGCAGGTGGGATAAAGAGGGGAGAAGCGGGAGGGCTGAGCCCCCTGGATAGGGCGGGGGGTGGGGAGGCTGGGACCAGGTGGGTGGGGCCCACACCCGGGCTTCCATGCCAGGTGCCGTGGCTCAGGGCCCTCTTGCAGGCCTGGGTGCGGGCATCTACATTTGGGGTCTAATATAGACCTCCATTCGGCTTGCTTCCCACCTGGTGCCTTCCCAAGAACACGCAGGGCTGTGATGACTCATCGGGTCTGTACTTCCTAAGTGGAGTTGGCAAACCTAACAGTGGAATTGGGATGTTTGGCTACGATTTCCTGAAAGGTGTTTAGGATGGAACTTGGTCTGGGAGCTGAGGCCTGAGCTGCAGCTGTAACCCAACGGGTCTCTGAAGCCATGGGAAGCCCCCACTTGGAAAGAGGACCAGAGGGAGGCCAGTGGGTCCAGCCACGGGACCAGTGGGTTCTAATACCTGCGCTCTGCACCGGGGGCAGTGCCCCGCACCAGTCTCTGCAGCCGCCCTTTCCTTTGCCTCCTCGGGAGTCAGAAAGTGCACCCCCTGCTGCGATCCCTGCCCTTCCCAAAGTTTGATGACTCTGAAAATGTCCATTTTTCTCCATGCATACATTTAAGGCAACTGCAATGAGAAGTCCAACGCAACTTTGAAGGGACTGGGCAAAGTGACTCCAAAATTCATCTGGAAGAATGACGGATGGGAATTACCAGTATACTTTTCAGGGGAAAGATGAGAGTAGTGGGGGGGTACTGGCTGTGCTGTTGTTTAGACAAGCTCCCAATAAGCTGTCATGAGAATCAACATGGCAGGCCCTTCTGTCTCATCCTGGGAACGCAGGGCAAAGAGGTAAAACTGTCTGGGGCTGAGTTAAGACCCAGTGGAAATACCCAGAGACAGAGTCTGTTTGTGATGAGTTCAGGATGAAGAAGCTGCCTCGAATGAGTGGAAGGAGCTGGGCTGGCTGATGGTGCCTGAACCACTGGCTAACCAGGGAGATTCCTCCTTCACAGCGGACAGCAGAATAAATGCTGAGGGAAATAAATACATAAATGCAATGGAAGCGACAAAAAAGAATAAACATCAGTGAACCTTCTAAGCTTAGTGCTTACTTCTAAGCAATGGAGGGAACTGCAGAGAAAAAACTGCGTACATGAAATTCGAAGCTTATATAGTCTGACAACCTCAGTAACCATATTAAAACCAAAACTACGGACTGGGAAAATGTTTGCAGTAACTGTCCCACAGACTGTCACTTTATTATGAAAATGGACAAAGATCATTCTTGGAGAATATTTACTGTGCTCTGCGTAGTTTATTTTTTGCTACAAAAGAAACCTTCTCTACCATAAGTTCAATCTGCATATAGAAGTGTATTAAACACACAAGCCAGGCTGATGCCTGTTTTCACATATCAAGTCTAGGCACCCTCTTTGGCGCTCGGCTGTCTTGTGGGCAGGAAGACACACTTTGGGACTGAGACGGTCACATGTCTGAGTGACACCCATGCCCTCCAGTACCAGGCTGGGCAGAGGACCTGGGCTTTGGGTGGAGGGGGTGAGATGTAGGGGCACAGACAGCCTCAGGGGCCTGCCTGTCAGAGAAGTGAGCTCCCTGCTGTGCCTGAGAATGAGAGTTCTGTCTAGGGACGAGCGAACGCAGTGGGGGAAGACCACAGACCTCCCCAGTGGATTGCCCCCATCACCCTGAATGGCGTGGGAAAAAGCTATGCACAGCCTGGGAAGGTGCAGCAGGTGTCCTGACCACAGGGATTTCCAGCAGGAAGGACATGTCCCCTTCCTGCCTGCCTCCCCACCTGGGGCCTGCCCAGGACTCTTCCCCCAGCTGCTCAACACAGTGCCTGGGACAGGGGAGTGCATAGCGGCAGGGTTCTGCAGGGCCAGCAGAGGTCATGCTTCAGGGCCCTAGAAATGCACACATGAGGTCGAGTATTTTTGTAAAATAACTTACTTTTATATGATTTTTCTTCCAGAGGGCCCCTCATTTTATACGTTTCAGGCTGCTCGAAACCTGAACCCTCCCCTGCCCAGAGACCTCCTTTCGAACCCACAGGATCCACCCAAATTCTTTCCTTCTTCCTCTGATAAGCTGGAGAATGTTCTCAAACATCCTCCTCCAACCCCTTCCCAGGGCCGGCTGGAATTCAGCAGAGAAGCTGGTAAACTTTTTCAAGGTGTTAATTCATTCACTTGACACACACTTGTTGACCACCCATGTGTGCCACGCCAGCTCTCAAACAGCAGGGATCAGATGTAAAGATGGGGAAGCCATTCCACAGCTCTCAGGGTGGGGGAGACACTCACGGGCTTGCATCTCCACCCAAGGACAGGGCCCAGCACAGAAATGGGGCACTGGGGAGGTTTTCTTGGGTACAGGCTCTTGGGAGACCAGGAGGAAAGTAGCCCCCAAACCCAGGCTTGGGGCAGCCCCTGCAGCTGAGATCCCGGGAAGGGTGGTCAGTGGCGCTGGGTGAGAGGCAGAATTGAGAGCCCCGTAGGACGGACTAGGCAGTGTTTGGAGCATCAGCAATGGGGGCACCAACTGGTAGTTGGGGTTTTAGAAGACAGTGAACTAGCTCACCTCTTGGGGATTCCTGGCTATTTTGTGCCTGTCAATGTTTGTTGTTGTTGTTTATAAGCAGCAGATTACAGGGTTAGGCGAAGCTCCCCAGAGCCAGACCCCTATGTTCAGTTCCCGGATCTGCAGTTCACAAGCTGGGTAATTTGGGGTGCTCCCCCTCCAGTGACCTAGGTCTCCCCTTCTGTAAAGCTGGGGTGACAGCGAGGCTGGCCAGACGGCCACCCACCCCCAGAAGACTGTAGCCTTCAGGTGGTGTGGAGGCAAGACAGCCTGTTTGTCTTGGGGGGTACTGTTGTCCCTCCTATCGGGACAGTCAGGGGGTGCTCCCTTCCCAAGCCCCTCCCAGCCAGGGCTCCCTCCAGTGCTCCCTATTAGAAGTGCCTCCCCCAGACCACACGTAGCCTTGGAGGGGGAAGGTTCCAAGGAACAGGGCCTGGCCAGGCTTCAATGGCTGAGCTGTTGGCCAGCGCACCTCTCTAGCAGGGACCGGCATGCCTGGCTCTTTGTGTGGCTAACGAGGGGGCCACACCTGGCCCCCATCTGGTCCCACCCAGATTGCACCTTCCTCTGCTATTCGAAAAGAGACTCTCCTGTATGTCTGGTAGATCTGACCCCAGAGACTCCATCTCCATCCCTGAGACTACCTGGTCCTGGCCCCTGGAGTCAGTCAATTTCAAACCAAAACCAGGGTTCAAAGGAGACAAGTGAATCTTCCTTCGCAGAAGCCTCACCCTAGACAGTGCCTCTGTGCCCATGGGCACCCTAGAAGTTAGCACCCTAGACAGTGTCTCTGTGCCCATGGGCACCCTAGAAGTTAGCGCCTCCTCCTGTCTGTGGCTGCTGGGACCCCGCGCCTACCCACTCCAGGCCACTGTCCAAGAACACGCAGCACAGAAAGAGGAACGGGGATGCCCAGAAGGTGGTTAGGAACCAACAGTGCCGGTCCCCGAAGCAGGGGCGTCCAGGGTGCACGCGGGCTGCAGAGGCTGGCCACGCCCTCCTCAAGCCCTTCCCCGACCCCTGCCCTGCGGGAAGGGGGTGAGGTGTCAGGGCGAAGGTAGACGGAGCGTCCACGGGCAGGACAAGCCGAGGCTGGCTTCCCCGTGGGACTTGAGAAGTCAGGGAGGCGGAGGGCTGTCTCCTGAGGTCGAGGTCTGGGGTCCGGGACCCCAGAGAGCTGCCTTTGCGGGGTGTGGCCCCCTGGCGCCCGGCCCCTCCTGGATTGGTCACTGGAGTCGGTTAGGACTTGGACTTTCCGCCAGAGATGAGCAGGGAGCGCAAAGGGGCTGCGCCAGCCCCGCGGGGGTCTGGGGCGGAACGCGGGGAGGCTGTGGGCGGGGCCGGGACCGGAGCGGGGAGGGGCTATGGGCGGGGCTGGAAGCAGGAGCCTGGGCTGGGGTGAAGGATCCGGGCAAGTCCAGGGGCCGTGCCGGGGGCGGGGCGCTGGTGGGGTGGGAGATGGGGAGGGGGAAGGGGCGGGGCCGAGGGCGCACGGGGTGGGCGAGCCGGGGCGGGTCGGGACTGGGGTCCGGGCTGGGGGCGGGCCGGGGGCGTGGCGGTCTTCCAGGCTCTGGGCCCAGGGCACTGTGCTCACCGCGCTGGGGCGAGTGTCTGTAGGGTGGACCCGGCGATCAGGTCTCCGCGGTGCCACTTCGGGCGCGGGCGGGAAGCCGGGAGGCTCCGCACCTGCAGCGACCTTGGGCTCCGCGGACCCGGCGCGGGCACCTGTGGCTGCGTCCTATGGCGCACGTGGAGGCGGAGGCCCCGGGGAGCCGCTGGGGCCGCCTGTGAGCCAGGGAGCGGAGGAGGCACCGGCGCGCACGATGTCGTTCCTTGAAGAGGCGAGGGCAGCAGGGCGCGCGGTGGCCCTGGCGCTGGTGCTGCTGCTGCTCCCCGCCGTGCCCATGGGCACCAGAGTTCCGCCGCGGCCCCTGCTCCCGCTGCAGCCCAGCATGTAAGTAGCAGGAGCTGGGAGGGCTCGGCGGGTCGTCCAGAGACCCCGGGGCCTCTGGAGGCCCGTGGTGGACGGAGCTCCGAGGCTTTGTCCCTGGGGCTCCAGAACAATGGGCTGTTTGCGTTAACTGGGGAGGAGGTGGCTGAGACACAGGGCTCCAGGGTCGAGTCTGGGGCCCTTCTGTGGCAGGGCCCCTCGCTGTGTCCCCTCCCCCTCTCCCACTCTCCCCTTCTTTTGCTCCGTGATGTGGGTCCTGCAGGCTCAGGCAGATACTGTACTTGGAAAGCGGTGAGGAATCTGGGCCCCTTTCCGGGCAGGGTCTGGCCCCAGAGCCCGGCTGGGAGAAGGCAGAGAGGAAGCCGTCTGTTCCCGCTTCCCTCCAAAGCCGGTCTCCTGGGGTCTGGGGGCCTTCGCAGGGGTGAGCCCTGCCCAGATGGGGGAGCTACATGGAGTTTGTCTGTGTGGTAAACACGTGTGCTTTGGGCTGTTGGAGAAGGAATTTAGTGCCAGAATGGGCAGGAAGAGAGGGTCAGGGAGCCAGCCGAGATGAATTTAATTTTGAAAGATGATTCCCCAATGGGCCGTTTAGCCGTCTCTGTTGAACAGCAAATCAATCCTTGTGTTGGCCTCAAAGGAAAACTGGTGCGGCAGTGGAGGAGGAGGAGAAGGAGCAGGGGAGTCGCTGGCGCCCCCACCCAGCACTGCCTGGCCTTGCTGAGCAGGGGCGGGTGGGCGAGGGCCAGGCCCAGGTGAAGGCCTCCTGTCTGACAGCCTCCCCGTCCAGGGGCCGCAGAGGGGCCCTCAGGCTGTTCGTGTCCAGCACTCCCCCGCAGGGCCTGGTGCTCAAGGGCCTGCCACAAACCTGGCTATGTAGGACCGAGCTGCAGCTGGCTGGGGACTGACAGGAGAAGCTGCCACGTCTAGCTGGTGGAGGGGAGGGGGTCCAAGCTCCCAAGACCCCACCCTGGGTCTGGCTTTACTCCAAGAAGTAGAGGCCTTTTCAAAGCCGTGCTGTCCCTGGGTTGGGGGCCTTGGCATCCGCAGTGTGAACGGCCCTAGTCCTGACTCCACATGACGGCGGGACATTCCTCTTTCTTGTGATTCCAATGCCTTTGTCTGAGGAGAGCTGCAGGCTCAGAGGGGACAGCACAGTGGCCTTTGCTGCTCAGCCACCTCCTCCTGGGACCAGCCAGGGGCTTCCAGGGGCATAGGCTCCCCAGAGTCGCAGGGGTGGGCTGCTGCTGGGCGGAGGCGGATGTCCCACTGTCTCTGCTCGGATGTCCCTGCTCTTGTGAGGGGCCTCTGCCACCAGTGCACTGTGGAAACTGTCGGCGACCTTCCTGGGCCCCCTGCTGGATTCAGACTTGCTGGGGTCTCCAGGAGAGGAGTGGAGGGTCTGCTTCCTGTGTTCTGCCTCTGCACCTGGGCTCGGGAGGCCCTTCGTGACCCTGGGGCAAAGCCATTTGAAATGGTGGAAATGGGTTGCAGCAGAGTTGGCTCTCTTTGCTCATCCTTTCTCCAAACCTCCCCTCCTCTCCCTTCTCTGTCCTTCACATCCTGCTTTTCTCCTGGGGAGCCTCCCTGGCTGCAGTAAGTGGCGGTGGCTGCGCTGGGGGCCTGTGCCCCTGGTTTATCTTCTTGGCTGCAGGCATATCCACTGGGGGCCTCTGCTCACAGATTGTCCACCAGCGAGAGTCTGAGTTCTGTGACGGTGGCAGGCATGCCTTCCACAGGCCTGTTGTCCTGTAAACACCTGGCATGTGCCTGGACATGCAGCCAGGCTGCCGTGGGCCGAAGTTGGCGGGCTGAGTGAGTGCGGGGACCCTGAGCTGGATCCTGGAGAGGTCCCCACTGGGCTGTGGAGTGCAGGGCCTGTTCTGAGGCTCACTCTGTGGAGCAAAAGGAGGAGGAAGCTGTGGGCTCTGGTACAGGGGTGGGGCAAGGGCGCTCTTGGCTCCCTTACCCCAGAGGAGCAGGCCAGATCCCAGAGAGTGCTCAGTCCCTGCTGATCCTGTTCTCCCCATTACCCTTTCCTCCTGGGAATCTGATGAGCAGGCAGGGCCTGGCACGGGGCAGCGGCACCCCCTCTGGCTGAGTGTTCCTGAACCACTGGCTGCTGAGTTGAAGCCTTACTGCCAACCTCCTGTTAATGCTAGAAGCCGGGGCCTCTGGGAGATGCTGTTGGGGGCAGTGAGGGGGGTGCCCTCTGACTCGCAAATCCAGGTGCTTTCCCCCATCCCTGGAGCGGGCGGAGCTGATCTCTCTGCTGATTCAGGTCACTCCAAAGTGAATTTCTGCTATGAGGAAGGATGGCTGGCCTCTTTCCTGGGGCCTCATGCAGGAGGCCCTAGGCTGCTGGCTGGGCATCTGGGAACAGGGTCTGGGAGAGGGGGGCCGATTGCCCACCTGCTAAGGCATGGACCCGCAGAGCTCAGACCAGCCATGGTTGGAAGCTCCACATTTTGGAGGCCCTGAGAGGCACTGCTGGGCTGCAGAGAGGAATGTCCGCTTCGCGGGGCTCAGGTTCTCTCTGATGGAGTCCCCTCTGGGCAGCTGTGCTACAAAAATCAAAAATGGCCAGTGCTCTGGAATCAGCTAATGATATGATGCCTCCCCTCCAGGGCGGGTGGGGCCCTGCAAGCTCAAGTCCAATCTTGCAAGTAGCTCTTTGGATCCACTGGTGCCATGGGCTCCAAGGGCCCCATTTGTGAGCCTGAGGCCTGCAGGTTGTCAGCAGGCCTGCTGCCCGACCCCAGGGTGTAGAAGACAGCTGTTCTCAGCCTCCCCTTAGGGCCCTGAGTTTCACAGCACGTGACCTGGAGGGGAAGGAGCTCTCACTTCTGTGAGCTGCTGCCTTTGGGGCTTTGAGTGACATTGTTCATTGTCTCCTTGTCTACAGGAGGGTCCGAGGGGCCCCAGGGCAGGAGCTGGGCTCCCCCAACCCAGGGCCTTGAGATTCCCCCCATGCTGGCTGCATGGGGGCCTGGGAAGCATAAGCAGAGGAGAACCATGGGGGTAAAAACGAGCCTTTAAAAATAACCGCGAGGCTGTTGGCCTGAGCGAGCCCCGCCTCCAGGGCTGCTGTCCTGAGCGAGCCCCGCCTCCAGGGCTGCTGTCCTGAGCAAGCCCCCCCAACTCCCCCCAGCCCCCGCCTCCCACAGGGGTTTGTTCAGGGGCTGCATTCAGCCAGCCTGGGGAGCTGAGCCAGGCTGGCTGCCCGGTTTCTGGATCCCCCCCTCCCCAAACTGGTGACGCTGTCGCTGGGCCCAGACTGTCGCTGCCTGTCCTGGAGGGACCCTGCAGCGTGCCCATCTCTTGCCCGTGGAGCCCCAGCTCTGCCCGGGAGCAGATGGCCCGCCAGCTGGGAGCATTCCGCCTCCGACTGCGCCGGGTCCACTTTGTAGTTTGGGAATTCCTGTTCCACGCCCCCAGATGGGAGGCAGGATCCAGCCGCAAGGAACAGAAAGGCCTGGGACTCTGGTCCTGTCAAGGGTCACCAGGCGCTTTATTGGGTTCTCCTCAGACCCATGTGCAGCAGTGGGAGGTTTCTTTTTGTCCACTCATCTGCCTGCCCTCCCCCTGCCACCTTCATCCTCCCAGGTGGGAAGGCTGCTGGGGCCATGTGTGCGGTGCGGGAAGGCCACCGGGGCTGCGTGTGCGGTGCCGAAGTCCCCAGAGGAGACAGTCGTTCCCACACTCACCCCCTCCGTCCTTGAAGGCTGCCTTGAAGGCTTGATTGATGATCAATCAGTTTTGTTGGGGGTCACTGCAAGAGCCACCCAGGAGCTGCTTTCAGAGATCACAGCCTGGCTGGGCAGGGCAAGGCCCCTCTGGCCTTGGGGAGAGCCGTGAGGGAGGGGGAGTTATTGGGGAGACATAGAACGCACCAGGCAGGCAGGGGCCCAGAGAGTGATGGGTGTGACGTGCGGGAAGGGCTGCTGGGTAGTCCAGGGTGGGGTTGGCAAGGGGTCTCGGTGAGTCCTTCAGCATTGTCATCTTGCTGGTTTGTGGCAGCTGAGATTGCTCAGGTTTGAGGAGGGCCAGGAGGGACAAGAAGGCCCTTCAGAGGGGAGCACCCAACCCCTCAGGACCCCCAGCCCCGGCCATGTCCCTGAAGTCTCCAAGCCCTGGAGGCCCGAGCTGTCATCACGCCTGCTTTCCAGATGCTGAATTGAGGGCTCAGAGATGGTCAGTGACTCCTCAGGCTACACAGCCAGGCCCCAGGCCTGGGGTGTCTGTTGAAAACCCAAGCTCACTGCTCTGCCCTCTCTGTGTCATCTCCATCCTGAGATGGTGACAGAGTCCCTTCACAGTGGCTGCCCTCAGCACAGGGGCCATCGCAGAGTCAGGGGCTGGACCCTGTAGCCCAGAAGCTCGGGGATCATCGGCCTATTCCGCCCCCACTGCTTCCGTTTTTTTATGGCAAGGAGTTCAAGGCCACTTGTGCCCAGGGCTCGCTGTGGGTAAGTGCGTTGCAAGGCACAGGGACGGCAAAAGCGTTCAATGCCTGTAGCAGTTCCTATGGCCCACTTTTGAGGTACAAGTGACACTTTTTCCGGAATAAACAGTCCCAGCATCTGCAGTAACATTAGCTCACACCTGCTGAGGGCTGTTGGGAGCCCTTTTTGTGTGGGCTCATCTAATCCTCATGACAACCTGGCAAGGTCAGTGCTGTGAGTCCTCATTTTACAGGTGAGGAAACTGAGGCAGAGGTTCAGTAACCTGCGCGTCTTAAAGATGGGGCGTGGGGAACTGAGATTCAAACCCAGGCCGCCTGGCGGTGAGACCTTGCTTCAAACCGCTAGGCCTGGGGTTACAAGCTTGAGTGTGCTCTGGCATCCCCTGGTGGGCTTGGGCAAACACACACAATCCTTCCTTCCCCAAGGAATGCTGGGCCCCACCCCCAGAGTCCTGGATTCAGTGTTCCAGGGTGGGGCCCAGGAGTGTGCATTTCTGCAGGTTCCCAGGAGGGGCGGCTGGTCCTGGCCGGGGGACCCCACTTTGAGAATCACTGCATGATGCTTTGCAGCCCTAGAGCCTGATGGTCGGTGGGGTGGGTGCATTCATCATGAGTTCTGCCCTCCAAGATGTGCTAGTTCTTTAAAACACCTGTCTCCGATCCCAAGTTTGACACTGTTACATGAAAGCGTGAATTTTTAAGTTTCAGGGGGACACAGTATCTGTCAGTAGGAGGAGGACGGGGGTGGCACTGTCCTGGGAGGGGTTGGGGATCTTCATGAAGGGGCGCAGGAAGCACGGGGGTGTCACCGTGCAGCCGAGGCCATCCCTTGGGTGGGGGCTGGGTTCTGGAACCTGGAGAGAGTGGGCATGGCCCCCACCCCTGACAGGAGGGCCACACCCCAGTGCCTCTCCCGCATCTCTTGCTGGTCCTCCCATTGACTAAACCCACCTGGCAGCCAGAGGGCAAAGTGTGTAAGTGTCTGAGTGTGTGTGTGCCTGTGTGTGTATCTGTGAGTGTGTATGAATGGGAGTTTGAGAGTGCATATGTGTGTGCGAGTGTGTGTGAGTTTGTGAGCTTGCATGCGTGAGAGTGTGAGTTTGTGTGTGATTGTGGGTATGGTAGTGAGTGTGATTGTGTGTGAACATGCGTGAGTGTATGAGCATGTTGAGTGTGTAAGCATGCATGTGAGTGTGAATGTGTGTGATTGATGTGCTTGTGAATGTGTGTGATTGTGTGAGTGTGTTCGAGTCCATGTAAAGTGTGTGTGATTGTGTGTGTGGGTGTGTGTGATTGAGTATGAGTAAGGGTGTATGTGACTGTGAGTGTGTGATTGTGTGTGGGTGTGTGTATGAGTGGTTGTGAATGTGTGTGATTGAGTGTGAGTTTTTTGTGTGACTGAGAGTGTGAGTGTGAGAGTGTGTGTGTGTGTGTGTGTGTGCAGGTGCCGGGAGGATGTGATCCACAGAGGTCAGCCTTGGGTCACAGCAGGGTGGGGTGGGGCAGTGGCCCTGGGGGCTGTGAGACCATCCCCCATGGGTGCTGTAGTCTGGGGGTCAGGAATGAAGTCAGGACCCAGCCCCAGGGAGGCGGAGGAGGGCTCTCCCTGGAGACGTGACCTTCTGTCCCTGATCCATCCTCTGGTCCTGCCCCCTCCCCTATTCTCATTCTGGGATCCGTCATGGCCCTTGGGACACAGAGGCCCAACAGTGCTGGGGGAAGGTGGGAGAGACCTGGCCCTTAGTCATCACCATTAGCTGGTGACCTTGAGCAGATCAGGGGGTCACTATCACTTCCTCCCTGGGAGGGGAGAGATTTGATGATGTAATGTCGGGAAAGAACCTGGTGCTGGGCACGGAGGAGGCACTCCTGAATGAGTCACCTGTTCCCCAGCTCCCAGGTAGAAATAGTTGGGGTTTTTGGAAGTCTCGCTCTCCACCCAGGTGAGAGTTGTCTTCCTGGTGCAGGAAGAGGCAATGGCAGAGCCTTTCCACCTGCCCTGGGTTTGTGCAGCTGATCCTGCCTAGCTGGAGGGCGCCATTGCTGTGGAGGCTTCTCAGCTGCAGCTGCCGGTCTGTCTGGGAGTTGGTGGGGAGCCTGGACCCTGCTCATGGCCAGAAGGAGCTCTGCTCTGCCTCGTGCCCTGCCTTGTGCCCCTGCCCTGCAGTCACCTGGGCTTGGACTCCAGGAATCAACACTGCCTCGGGTGGGCAAGCCTCAGCCCTGGGATGGGGTGTTTGGGAAACTGCGGGAGAGTGTGGGCAGAACCTCTTGGCAGGAGGTCACAGGCAGGACGTGTCCAGCAGCAGCCCCAGCCCCTCTCGGACTTGACTGGAGACCTGGAGCTGGACTCCGGTCCCAGCCTTCATCTGCCCCTTCGTGGGTGGGCAGCTGGAGGCCAGGGTCCCTCCTCCAGGTACCACGGCAGCCTGGCGGAGCCCCTGCTGTCCCGGCTGGTGAGGCCCTGCCATTTGCTGCTCTCAGTTTTTGCCACTGCTGTGTTGGGTCTGTGCTTTCTGGATTTGTTCAGCACAAAGGGGTGGGCTGATGTCAGAGGGGACACAGGGCTTCCCACACAGCACAAGCCCCAGGAAAGAGGAAAAATGAAGTCGTCCATTGCGAGAGCCTCCATCTGGGAGCGGCTGGCCTGGGGCCAGGGTGGCTGGACAGGGCGGGCAGTCTCGAGTGCTGAGCGGTGGCGGCGGGTTAGGAGCTCCTGGCAAGGCCTGGGTGGAGGGCGGTACCGAGTCTGGACAATATTCCCGGGGGGTGGGGGACCTCTGATGAGGAGGCTGGGGGAGCCCATGCCACCTGCTTGCCCCCAGGAGGTGGGAGGGGCTCTGGCGGGATCTGCCAGGCTTGCTGTACCTGAGGCTGGAGGGGAGACACCGGCCCGCACCAGGTGTGCCTGGCCCTGGTTCTGGGGAGCAAGTCCAGAGCTGGGAGAGCAGGACAAGCCTCTTCTTTCCTCTGAGGCCCCCTAGACATGACCTGACGCAGTGGGACACGAGCACTGGAGCCTTGTCCTCTCCCCCCGAATTTGCCTCTGTGGAGCGAGCCCGCCTCACCCCTGGGTCAGGGCAGGCCAGGGGCGAGCCCCTGCTCTGGAGGTGCTGGCCCGTGTGGCTGTCTTTGGCAGGTCCCTCCCTCTGACACTTCCCCCCACAGGGCCTGAGTCCTTTCTCCACCTGCTCTGAGCCCGGTGGGGTCTGGGTGGCTGGCTTAAGGCGCCTGTCCTCGGTGTGCCCCCATCCCCTGGCTTATGCAGCCTCTGGGCTGGAGAGGCCTTGGAGGGACCTGAAGGAGCTTGGCAGGGATGGGGCTGGGGTTTTCACCTCCTCCTCCAAGAGCAAACACACACCAGTGCGGGTCATAGGATGCCAGGGAGCCGCTGACTTCACAGTGGATGGGCCGGGTTCACCCCAGCTGTGTGCCCCAGCAGCATCAGGCCTGGGGAGATCTCTGAAGCGAGGTGGGGAGGGCTGGGGTGGGGAGGACAGATGGGCCCGCGCTTGGTCCTGGATTCTGGACGAGGCATGACTATGCCTTGAGGCCACAATTCCTGTCTGTTGAGGCAGCGTCATTGGTGGCTGTGTCTCGAGGTCTTAGAGCCCTAGGAGCCACGCTGTGGCCCATGAGGGGGGGATGTGGCAGTCATCTTGCCTTTTCCCCTGAGCTCCTGTGCCCTCAAGCCTGGGTCCCACAGCTGGCCTGGGGCACTGGCATGGGCACTGTGCCGTGGAGGCCTGGCCACAGGTCTGGACCTCACTCCAGATGAGCTAACACCCAAGGCCGGGGGTGCAGGAGGGGTGGGTGCTGCCGGCTGGGGGTGATTGAGGTGCTGACTCTCTGTGTCTCTGTTCCAGGCCCCACGTGTGTGCTGAGCAGGAGCTGACCCTGGTGGGCCGCCGCCAGCCGTGCGTGCAGGCCTTCAGCCACACGGTGCTGGTGTGGAAGGCTGGCTGCGGGTGGCAGGCGCGGTGCGTGGGCCACGAGCGGAGGTAAGTGCAGGGGCCCATGTTGGGGGAGGGGCTCCATTCACACAAAGGGTGGCACTGACCACCCAGGAGCTGGGCAGCTGAGGCTGGGACCCCGTCCTGGTCTCGGGGCCATGCACGCCCACTGCCTGAAGCCCTCATCTGAGCATGAGGCCTCTCCCACCCTCAAGGTGGGGCTGCCACGGGGCTACTCACATGCTGTAGCCCTCTCCTGTTTAGCCACGCACCTGAGTCCTTTGTGAGGGATTTGTGGAGGAGGAGGGGCCCAGCCCAGGAGGATGCTGGCCACGCAGGAAGGGGAGAGCGGTCTCAGCTTGCCGGAGGCCCGGTGGGAGGCTGCTGCTGCTTGGCCCTAGGGCCTTGTTCCCAAACACACGTGAAACCTTTTACTGCTCAAGATTTCATTTCAACACCGAACTTGAGTGCCTGTGCACACCTCTCCCCCTTTTATAGATGTGGGCTCTGCAGAGCTGGCCCTGCTGCAAAGCGGGTTGTGCGGGGAGCTGGCAGCTACCCCATGTCAGGTGGAGGGTTTCCGTGTGTCTGGGGGAGGGAAAGCAGGAAAGCGTTCTCAGATAAGAGCGTGGCTTAGCTTCTCAGCCTGGGATCTGCGGAGGAGCCGAGGCCCTGCTCTGTGCTGCTCTCTTGGGCGTGGGGTCCATGCGGGACACCTGCACCTGCTGTGCCCGCTCCAGGGAACTCCGGCAGCTTTCCGGTCAATGCATGTTTGCTGTGCAATTCAGATGTGTTCAGAGCAGAGGAGGAAAAAAACTGTTAGGCAATAATGGTGGTTCTCACTCAGGGGCAGTTCTGTCTTCCTACCCCAGGACAGTGGAGATGTGGAGTCAGGTTTGGTGACAGGTGAGCTGGGCAGGCTGAGGGGGCCAGGGATGCTGCTCAGCATCTGCAGCACACAGGACGACCCCCCAAACAGATGACCCGGCCTAGTGCCAGGAGGGCTGAGGTTCAGGGACACTGAGCAAAAAGAAGAAGAAATCTCTGTTTTCCCCAAAATAGCAGCTTGCAGTCTATCCTGACCGTCACCCATGCATGGATGCAGGCCGGCCCTGTGGATGTCATTCGTGCGTGGATGCGGGCCGGCCCTGTGGATGTCATTCGTGCATGGGTGCAGGTGGATTTACCTGCAGAAATTTGGTTGCATCAGCCAGGTCTCCTGCCAATAGCTCATGGTGGAAGAGCTCCGTTTCTAGAAGCAGCCAGAAGCCATCTGAGCCCAGGGCTGGAGAGAGTGCTGGTGGCTGGGCTGAGGAAGTCCCCCTGTCATGGGGGCACGATTTCTCCATTGTGGTCTCCAGGCTGGCCTGAAGGCAGGGTGGGAGCAGCGTTGCTGATGTGCCAGGGTCCTCAGCCTCCTGGCAGGGCACTGGGGGCAGCCGTGGACAAAGTCCCCCTGCCTGGTAGGGGGGCACTGGCAGAGGATCCCCCCCGGCATTACCCAGTGCAGGGTGTCTGGGCCTCTTCACCAACCTTCCCTCCCGAAAGGTGGCCGTTCTGCCTCAAGGTCCCGGGCTTGTCGTGGGGGAGGAGCCGAGGTCCACCTCCGAGGACTCTGGGCTGTTCTCACCTGGCCCCCACTCCTGGGGGAACCAGAGGCCTCTTACCACCCTGGTGCCAGGGGGATGGGCGTCCTGTGTGCTGTACTGGAACCAGCCCCAAGTGAGGTGGTGACATGCGGCCTGGGCCCCTGTCCCTTTGGGATGCTCCTGGGGCTGTTCATGAGCACAGGGTGCTCCCAAATCCCACGTTCCCAATTTGTGTCCCCTCCCAAGCTGCTGGGGGGGCTGAATCCAGCTGTGCAGCCTCGGGGGAGTCTCCTCAGATGCCAGGTCCAGATGTCACTCCACGCGGTGAGACTTTGGGTGGTGCCTGGAGCGCTGGCCTGGGGCCTGCTCCCTTCATCCCTCCCAGGAGCCAGCCCTGTCCCCCGCCCTCCGGCTCCCGCCTGTCCTTCTTCAGAGCGTTGCTTCTTCTCCTCTGGCATCAGGAGTCCCCGTCCCTAACCCTGAGCCCCTGCCCGTTTGCCCTCGAGCCCCCAGTGCTTACGACCTGGTTCCCAACTCACTGTGGAACTGGTGGGGACCCCAGCGTCCCAGCTGGGCTTTGGGTGGCATCACAGAGGTGGGCACGGGCCATTCCTCCTGTGCCCACGGGGACAGCTTTGCCACACAGCAGATGCCTGGGTATGTGTGGCTGGGCTCAGCAAGGGCAGGGCCACTCATTGGCTTGGCCACCATTCAGCCGGGGCACTGAGCATTTGAGGCCCCTGGGTTCTGGGGAGATGCAGGGAAGGTGGCCCGGGCTGCCTTTAGGAGGGAGCAGAGGGGCGAGGGCCGGGCAGGCTCTTGGCGCTGCAGCCCAGGCCGGGGCAGCTGAGGCGGGACCCCAGAGCACTGTGGCACTGAGGGGTGACTCAAGGGTGAGCTGGTGCCATGGGAGGCTTTTGGTTTCATCGCTGTCTCCACCCCTACCAGCCTGGCGACCTCAGCCTCCTTTTTCTCACCTGTGAACTGGGCTGACAGTATCTCCTGGGCCTGGGGTCGTGCCTGTCAGAGCCTAACCCTTTCCGGGCTGCCTGGCACAGAATGGGACTCAGAAACGGGGTGCCCATGCGCAGAATAGCCCCAGCAGGGCAGGGGTCAGGGGCTGGCCTGGGCTTCCTCAGGCCCTGGAGTGAGAAGCAAGCACGAGTGCTGGCCGGCAGGGCACCATGCGCGCCCCTCAGCCTCTACACACCTCCATCTGCCACCTCACCAGCCGGGCCGAGACTGCCGCCAAGCCCTCCACTGTCACACGGCTGGGTGACTGGTGACTCAGGCTGTGAGGCCACAGTTGGGCTTGGTGGCAGGCACCCTGCCCCGGCCTAAAGGGCTCCACATGTGGCTCTGAATGTCCAGCTTTGCCTGCGGTGTGCCCGTGCCAGGTTGTTGGGGCCTCATTGTCAGGACCGTGTCCCCAAGGGCTTGGCTTCTGGCCTTCTCTTTCTGTAGTGATTCTTCTCCACTGGTAATTCTCCAGTTGGTTGGGGCAGGGTGCAGGATGGCTGAGAGCCGAGGGCGAGAGGCAGCAGCTGCGCACCCCACAGCCCGAGGACACCCTGGCTTGCCTGGTGCAGGGTCACCCTCCTGCCCTGGACAGACAAGGAGGCACCTCCTCTCCTGAGCTCTGGGGGGGAGGCCAGCAGGCTGGATGAGCCCCAGTAGGGTGGGAACCTGCTGAAGCCTCAGTTTCCCCACCTGGCTCACAGCAGCAGTGAGGATTAGATGAGCCCCCTCCCCGGGCTGGCCCCGCAGTGGCTGTGTTGTGGTGTTGCGGTGGCTGCGGTCAGAAGGGCAGCAGGCGTCAGCCCCTGGTCTGGCTTCTGGGCTGTGGAGCCTGCTGCCTGCCTCAGGCAGGGCCGCGGGGTGATGGGTGCTCCGGCCCGGCCCGGCCCAGAGTAGGTGAGGCTGTGAGTACAGCTGAGAGGGCGCCTGGGTGTTCAGGGGTCTTGCCCGCAGCCCCCTCAGTGGGTACTTCCCTGACAAACCCGGCTGGGGGGCCCTTTGAATAAAGGGGCTCCTGCCCTCTGAGGAGCAAGGTCCCTGAGAAGGAAGCGGTGGGGGAGGGGCTCTGATGGTGGAGCTGCCGCTCAGGTCCCTCCCCCCAGGCCCACACTCCCTGAGCCGTGGCCTCCACTGTGAGCTGGTGGCTGCAGAAGGCAGAGGAGTGGGCACCCAGGGGCGGCCTCATTACCACGACGACCCCCGCCCTGCGTGAACCAGCTCCCCAGCGTTGGAGCCTGTGTGAGCTGGTGCTGGCTGCA
Organism: Hylobates moloch; assembly: GCF_009828535.3. NCBI lineage: Eukaryota > Metazoa > Chordata > Mammalia > Primates > Hylobatidae > Hylobates > Hylobates moloch. The sequence goes on along the minus strand of NW_026652284.1, from coordinate 2,976,085 downwards.
GGGGAATGAAGGGCTGGTCTTCACGGGGGCTGCCAGGGCTGCAAGGGTCATTCCCTTTCCGGGGGATGGAGGGGGTGGTCAGTGGCCCAGGGAAGCAGCACGTAGCCCGGCACCACTGCAGCCTGAGAGAGGGGATAAATATTTACCATGCACAGGCCCAAACGCTCTCAGCTCTGCCAAATATTGTTCACTGCGGTGGTCGGTTTCTGTCCGGGCAAGTGGTTTCATGTCCTGCCAAGACGGGGTTTGCAAGGCGCTCCCAGAGCGTCTCTTTGCAGTGCTCGTGCATGAGTACATGCTTCCGGGAAGCGGCCCGCCCGCCCGCCACTGGCCCCGCTTGTTTGTTGGGTCAGGGTCCCCAGGGCCCACCTCCGGCTTCCCATGCAGCAGCCCTGGCAAGCTGGGGGTGTTTCGTTACCCAGAGACGGCAGCCCGGCTGCCCTGGCCGCTCCCAGAGGCTCAAGGGCCCTTGATCCCAGGCTGTTGGCTGGGCCCCTGGTCACCGCCCCTGCAGACAGCGGCAGAGATGGGGGAGGGTGGCTGGCTGTGGGGTCTGCAGGCTGCAGGGCAGGCCGGGGGTGGGTGCATCTTCTACTCCTTGGGTTTCTCTTTCTGTGTCTCTCTGTCTTGCCTCTGTCCCTCTCTGCCTCTCTCTCCATTCTCCCGCTGCACACATCCACGTGAGCAGTTGTCCTTGCAAACACAAACGCCTCAGAGCCTTGGGACCCCTGGGCAGGTACCACGTGGTGAGCAGTGCCAGAGTTTCCTGCCACTGCTGCAGTGAGCCCCGACAGACCAGGTGGCTTCAAAACAGCAGGGCTTTATTCTCTCCCAGCTCCAGAGGCCGGAAGTCCGAGATCAAGGTGTGGGCGGGCTGGGCCCCTGCAGGGGCTCTGAGGGGGCGTCTGTCACAGCCCCAGCTTCTGCTGCCGGCTGTCTGGGAGTGCCTTGGCTTGTGGCCACCATTTCCATCTCTGCCTTCCTGTTCACACAGCCATCCCCTGTGCTTGTGTCCAAATTTCCGTCTTATAAGGGCGCCAGTCACTGGATTAGGGCCCCCCATCCACTGTGAATGACCTCATGGTAACTTAATTGCAGGTGAAGCAAAGACCCTATTTCCAAGAAGTAAGGTCGCATCCGGGCGGACCTGAGTTTGTGGGGACATTAGTCACTGCAGAACAAGCAGCGGGAGTCAGGGTGTCAGAGTGGGCAGGTGGCACAGGTGGCCATCTGTCTTGCTGGTCCTTGCTAGAGTGAGGGTGGAGGCTGTTTGGGCAGCGGAGGGGTGAGGACCCAGGCGTCGGGGCGGCTCCCCAAGGAAGGACAGCAGGGTTGGTGCGCAGATCCTGGGGCTGATGTGACCCATGCTCTGAGGAAGCAGGAAAGGAGCTTCCTCGAGAGGCAGAGAACCTTCCAGAAGGCAGAGGAGTAGGCACCCATGTGGCCGAGGCCTCGTTCCCCTGATGACCCCAGCCGTGCATGAACCAGCTCCCTGGTGGCAGTGGGGCCTGTGTGAGCTGGTGGTGGCTGCAGGGCAATGAGGGGTCGGTCCTCATAGGGGCTGCAGGGTCCGCAGGCCGACCAGCCCTCTCCAAGGGTCTTTCACTTTAGGGGGCATAGAGCGGGTGGTTGGCGGCCTGTGGGGGGCAGCTCGAGTTGGAAGAGGCCCAGGCAAGAAGGAACTGAGACTTAGGAGCCCCGGGCTGGGGGTGTGATGGTGGGTGGCATGCTGGGGCTGTGTGGGCTGGGGTGCCCCACCTCCCACCCTCCCTCTGCTCTAGGTTTGTAGCTGTCTCACTCAGGGCAAGTCCCAGAGTGGGAGAGGCAGGCCCCTTGCCAAATGTTCTGCCAAGACTTCCCATGCGTGGGGGCTGGTGATGCCTGCAGGAGCAGGGTAGAGACAGGGGCTGGGCAGGGGATGGCGCAGGGTGCCCTGGGGTGGAGACAGGGGCTGGGCAGGGGATGGCGCAGGGTGTCCTGGGGTGGGGACAGGGGCTGGGCAGGGGATGGCGCAGGGTGTCCTGGGGTGGAGACAGGGGCTGGGCAGGGGATGGCGCAGGGTGCCCTGGGGTGGAGATGGGGGCTGGGCAGGGGATGGCGCAGGGTGCCCTGAGGTGGCCGGGCTTTGTGGGCTGCACGGTGCTGGTGGCCTGGGGCAGCCTCTGGACTTGGGGAGGGGGACGGCATGTCCTCTGGGTAGCTGGAGTCTCTCTGGCTGTGGGCACCTTCTCAGGCTAGCCAGATCAGGCTGCCCATTCCCAGGAGGACACTGCCATCTCCTGGGGGGCCCTACCATTTTCTGCTCAGCCTTAGTGACAGCCCCAGCCCGTCCCATCCGAGCAGGAGCCAGCCTGTGGACCAAGGCTGTCCTGGCCGCACTGCCTCCGGGAAGCCCTCCCTGCCTGCCCGCCATGGCGCCTCCTCTCTGACCTGGGCCCACACAGGTCCTCCTGCTACTCCCCATAACTGCTTCCTCCAGGTCCCCTCTGTCTCCCCAGCTCAGCTTTGTCCTCCTAGGTATAGGGGGCAGTGGCCATGGCACCTGTGTGTGGGGCTCCTACTGGGGCCGTCTGCTTCACTGATGGACTCAGAATGTGGAGTCTGAACTGGCACCTCCCTTGCCTGGCACAGCCCACCCGGTCCTGGGCACCATGGGCCAACTTGGCTCATCCCAGAAATCATTCTGGCTCCAGGGCTGGGCACTTACAACTCCCCGAGATGTTCACAGACCTGCCTGGCACTGAGAGCCGAGCGAGCAGTGAGTTGTGCGTCCCAACACCAGCCTGGAGCCAGGACCACCGTCAGGAGGGAGACGGCCGGGCAGAGGCAGTGGGGTAGTGTGTGCCCGGGTTGCATGCAGCACGGGGCCACTGTCGCTGGCTCCAGCACGGCCCCTGCTGCCTCCGTGCTGCCCCCTCATTCACAAGAGCCTGGCTGGGCATTGGCATCAGCCACCCCACCCGGGAACCTTGGTGCTGCAGCCTGTGCCGCTGGGAACCCGGCTGACGCAGAGTCAGTCTCCCCAGGGGTGCAGTGAGAGCCAAATACAGCCAGTCCCGCGATGGTAAGCACTTCGCTTCTCTCTTTCTTTCTAGAACCGTCTACTACATGGGCTACAGGCAGGTGTATACCACGGAGGCCCGGACTGTGCTCAGGTGCTGCCAAGGGTGGACGCAGCAGCCCGGCGAGGAGGGCTGCCTCTCGGGTGAGTGCCGCCTGTGCCTCCCTGCCCTCCCCTCCGCCTCCACCCCAGAGGACTCAGCAGAGCTATGAATCTGCCCTGGGCCTGGTGGGGATCGCCCTTCCCCAGCAACACGAGAGACTCAGGGGCCACTCACTCAGCAACGCCACTTGCCAAAGGCTGCAAAAGCGACGTCAGCGAGGCTGGCAGAGCTGCGGAAAGAGAGAGCTGGGGCCGGGTGGGGTCAGTCCACTTTGCTGGCTCTGCCGGAGGACGGGAGCCTGCCATTGGCGGGGTGTCTGAGGGTTTCCTGGGGCCATGCATTGGTGTCTGTGGTTCATGTACTCCTGAGCCTAGTTCGGGGTTCACCTGCCACACCACACTCACCCCCAGCTCCCCGAGTCCCTCTCCCTGCCCTGTTTCCCTATACCATGTTCTCCCAAGGCCAATCCGGGCCGGGTGGTGGGCCTCAACTTCAGTGGGTGCGAGGGAGCCGTTCCTTCCTCTCTCCGTTATGTAGCCAGCACAATTTGAGAGGCCTGTGCCGCACACAGCCTGACCCGGGCAGGTGCTGATGTGCTGGGGCTCAGAGGTGGGGGCCCAGGACTGGAATTGGGTGGTCTGAGCTGAGTGGGCGGCTCTCAAGCCTCTGCTTTGTAAAAGCAATGGGGCTCACAGCTACAGAGATGTTTGGGAAGGGTTTCAGGCATGGGGACAGAAGCCCCCACTGGTGAAACAGCCTGGGCAAAGGGGTCAGTGTCCCTCCCTGGGAGGGGTCAGTCCAGAGGTCGTGGGACCCTGTCCCATAAAGCCGGCCTCCCCTAAAACATCGAGGTGGCATCCTGCCAGTGAGGGACAGGCCGCACCGTGGAGTGTGGCTGGGAGTCACGCACTGCCCACATTTTTATTTTGTTACTTTTTATGTTTATTTTTTAGAGGCAAGGTCTCCCTGTCAACCAGGCTGGAGTGCAGTGGCACCACCATAGCTCACTGCAGCCTCAAAATCCCGAGCTTGAGCAGTCCTCCCACCTCAGCCTCTCGAGTAGCTGAGACTGCAGGCGTGCAGCACCGTGCCGGAGTAATTGTTGTATTTTTTGTAGAGACAGGGTCTCACCATGTTGCCCAGGCTGGTCTTGAGCTCCTAGGCTCAAGCGATCTTCCACCTCGGCCGTCCAAAGTGCTGGGATTACAGGTGTGAGCCCCCATGTCCGGCCAGCACTCCCCACGTTGAGGGTTAACGGGCAGTGGGCTCCCCTGGGCTCTGGTGACAGGAACAGAACCCGGCTCTAGGGGTCCTTATGGCAGGTAGTTGCCTGGAGCCGCAGGGGCTCTTCTCACACAGGAAGCATGCGGGCTGCAAACCGGGGCTGAAGTCGCCCGTCCTGGCTCGAGCTCCAGCGGGAAAAGGGGAAGAGAAGGGATGATGGCCCTGTTTTTCCAGTAGAGGAAGTGGGTGATTCTCTCCAGGAAGGGAGGAGAGTAACAAGCAAGAAGGAGGCGACAGGGCCACTGCTGGCAGCAGGGAGGGGGGTGCTGGCCAGCCGCCCCTCGGAGGGGATCACAGCCCTCACTGTTGCTGGTGGCGCCTGAGCTGTGCGTTTCTCTGCTCCTGTTGTCTGGGAGGAACAAAGGGGTCTTTTTAGTGGGGAGGGGGCAGACATCAAAGCCAAGGTTCTCCCAGGTTTCCACTCCGAGTCAGGGGTTCTGGGGCCTGCCAAAGGGGATTCTAATAATGGGGGGAAACGACAGGCAGCTTGGAGCAGGGTGGGGGGCGGGGAGAGGAAGTGGGGCTGCCAGCCCGAGTCCCCAGGGTTTACTGGGGGAGAGCGGGCTTTTTGCTCCCAGGAGGGGACTTGAAGGCACAGCTGCATGAATGGCTGGGGTGGGGGTGGGGGTGCCCCTGGGCCTGGGGTCCTGGGTGGGCGGGGGTGGAGAGCCCGGGCAGGGAAGGCAACTGCAGGTAGAGGTGTGTGTGGCCGCGTTCCCCCGATGCCGTCCCCTCTGAGCCCCGAGCTAGGCTCTGGCTATCCTCGTGTATGCCTTGTGTTCACCTGCCTCAGCAGTAACCATCTCAGAGTCAGGCTCCAGGGCAGCGGCTGGGCTGTCCCCTGAGGCTTGTTCAGCCTCTCCCCGCTGTGGGGACCTCAGTGTCTCGATGGTCCCAGCAGGGCCTAGCGAGTGTGCGCATCTCCATCACCAGCCCGGCTTGTGGTGAGCTTCGGGCCCGTCCTGCCAACTCTGTCTGCCTGTGCTGTGGCCAGGCACTAGGCCGCCATCCACATGTGGGACCCTGGGGCCTTAGAAGAACGCGGTGGCTCTGCCCTGGCCTGGCCCTGCTGGCTGGAGTGGGGTGGAGGACATCTTGGCTGAGACCCTCTCCGGGCAGCCTGGGCTGGGCTGAGGCTGGGGTCAGGGAGCAGGGGAGGGTGGGGGTCCTGGTTGTCATGTCGGCGGAGTCCCCACACAGATCCTGGACTTGAGCTTTGGCTTTCTCATTGTTTTTAAACATTCATTTTTAGCACAAAATTTGCTTGTTTGTATGTTTTACTTTTGCTTGTTTTCATGGCCCCGGGAATCCCTGTGATCTCCTTCTCCGGCCGCTCCCTGTTCACCCCCACGGCTGGGTCCCAGCGAGTGAGGGGGGCGGTGGGTGGGTGGAAGTCAGGGTTCACACAGGCTACGCCTGAGCCCCAAGGGTGGGAAGGGTGCTGCCTGGTGCGTCCTGTGCTAGCCATGGAGTCATTCATTCATTTGGTCACTCAATTATTTGCTGAGTTTTGGCTCAGCTGCTGCCGAGTCCTGGGGGTTCAGGGGACCCTGGCAGCAGGTGCTTGCCCACGTGGAGCTCATGGCTGGGACGCTGACCGTGAGCAGATGCTTCTCATTTGGCCAGGGTGTGACGAGGCCTGCAGAAGTGAGGATGAGCAGATGAGGGCCAGCAGGGGCCTGGGGGGTGGTGCTGGGGACTGCGGGGTTGTCTGGGGGGCTGCCCGGGAGCCCGGAACGTCAGAGAGGGAGCAGTGAGTCAGGGTCAGCGGGGGGCCTGGCCAAGGCTTTTGGACCTCCCCACACCACGAGGCCTCCAGTCCAGGCAGGGAAGCCTGCAGGCCCTTCCTCAAGCTGCCCCTCTCAGGGCAGTAGGCTGCATGCCGGGACCCACAGGCCTGGGGGCACCGTGCCAGCCTCCCTCTGAACCGGCTGCTCTCCCGGGGCCACTGTGTGAGGTTGTTGGGCTGGCTGGGGCTGGGGGCTTCTCTGCATCCCACAGGAGTGCCCTGGCAGGGCAGAATGGGTGGCCTCGGGGACCCTGGCCTGGCCTGACCTGAGCCAGCATGTGGAGCAAGTGTTCGCTGATGGGCCGGGTGCCGATGCCCGTCCAAGCAGCCAAGAGTGGAAAACATGGCTCAGTCCTGGGCTCAGTTCCCTCCAGGTCTCTTGTGAGCTACGAGACCTTGGTAGCAGCCCCCACCAGCCCCCTCGATGGTGCCCCATCCGGTCCCTTGTGAACTCTGAGGCCTTGGTAGCAGCCCCCACCAGCCCCCTCGATGGTGCCTCATCAGGTCCCTTGTGAACTCTGAGGCCTTGGTAGCAGCCCCATCCGGTCCCTTGTGAACTCTGAGGCCTTGGTAGCAGCCCCCACCAGCCCCCTCGTCCGCGCCCCCATCAGGCCTCAGGCCCCAAGACTTGGGTGTGACAACGCCCACCTGAAAACCTGGGATTAAATGAGTCACTTCATATGGAGCCTTTGCTTGGTGCCTGTATACAGTAAGCACTCAAGCAATGCCAGCTCTTGTTCTTAGAGGAGGAGGCCTGGGTGAAGCCTGCTTGGCCTGTGGTGACTCCTGTTACTAGCAGTGACAGTGACAGTGGCACACACGGTGATTGGGCACCTCGGTCACGGCATCCCTTGGCCAAGGGCTTGGGTGCAGGGGCTTGTGAGCAGGGGTCTCTGAGGACCGAGCCCAGGGCCTTACCCCCTGCTCGGTGGTTCTGGGATGTCTCTTCCCGCCTCCCCGTGCTCAGCTGAGGCTCTGCCTTCCCACCCTGGGTGAGCCGAGCGTTTCCGACGCCACGTTCCAGCTCTGTCGTGTGCTTCCCATCTCTGCCGGCTCATGCGAGGAGGGCGGGGCACGGCTGCTGGTGGGGTCGGGGGCTTGTGTTAGGTGGGAGTCTCAGGGTCGCTGCAGGTGCCGAAGACCCTCAGCCCCTGGGAGGCTCTGCCTCTGTGGGGTCTGCTGAGAGTCACACATGGCTGCTCATGGTCTCCCCAGCCAGTGTGCCTGTGGGCATTGGGGTCGCGCCCAGCCACGGTCCTCCCTGCTCCTTAGCCCAGGGCACCGCTGTCCTTGTGAGCTGGAGGATGGTGGTGGGGTGCACAGCCCCTGTGTAGGACAGACGCTCACTCCGTATTTACACGGCCCCTGTGCAGGATAGATGCTCACTCTTTAGAGGGCCCTGTGAGTCAGGGCTTGGCTGTGTCTCTGCCCTCCCTTTTCTCACCCTTTGCCCCTTCCTCGTTTCTCCATCGCCCTCCAGCCCCTGCTGGCAGGGGAGGGAGAGGGGAGGCCCCTGAGCCGATGATGTCCCCCCCGCCCCCAGCCATTGTGAAATTTCCTTGCTTCGTGTGACCTGGACACCCGGCCGTGGAGGACAATGTCAGGGCCTGGGAGCCCCGCTGTGTTTGTGTAGGAGCGAGGAGTAGGCTAACGCCCGTGAGACTGGCCGGAAGCTGCTAATCGTGTTATGATTTCTCTGAGAGCCACTTACTTAGTGCCAGGCGGGGTGGCGGGGCCTCATGACTGGGGCTTCCAGAGCCCACGACATCCTGCAGAGCCTGTGGCCCGGGTGCAGTGGGGTTCGGGCCCACTTCTCTTGCTGGGGGGTGTCCTTCCTGCTCAGGGATTCTCTGAATTCCACTTTTATCCTGGTCCAGTGCTGGATTTTTCCCAGACCCTGCCGATGTTTCAGCCAGTCTCCCTGGTCCTGGCAGCACCATTTACCTTGGGCACCCCTCCTCCAAGCCGGGCTCCCCAGTGGGCAGAGTAGCAGATGAGCACCAGCCTGGAGCAGCTGACTTGCCAGCCCTTCCACATGCATACCCTGAGCTGGAACTGTGGAGGAACAAGGCCCAGGAATACCCTCCCTGCAGCCCCCGTACCCCGCAACTCCTCATATGGGCTGTGCTGGCCTGGTCCAGGGGAGCGGGAGGCCACTGGATGGAGAGGCAGGGCCTCAGCGTGCAGTTAGGAGCTGCACCAGCTCCGGGGGCTGTGATGGGCACTGGGAAGGGATTCTGTGGTCCAGTAAGCGCTTCCTAAACCAGAGTTCAGCAGATTTCTTTTTTTTTGCAGGAATTTTCAGAGCCTTTAATATGCGAATGTGCAGTGTGGATTCCTGAGACAGACTATACAGGCTTTCCCAAACTAATTGCACTTTGAATCTAGAGGCCATCTTAGAAAAGAAAAATAAAGAAGCCACAAAGTCACAGAGATAAAACAGTGCCGTAAAGTGTGTTGAACGGGGCCGATGCAGGCGATCCACTTGACACACGGTCATGGAGGCCCGGCAGCGGCTGGCATGGTGCTCTGGACCCAGACGGTAGCAGTGAGCAGAAACCTGCACCTGCCCTGACCTCCTGGGGCTCCTGTCCTTGCAGGAGACACTGAGGAAAGGATGAAGTCGTCAGTGAGAAATGCTATGGAGAAAGTGAGGCAGGAGGAAGGGGCAGAGGGGCCGGGTGGTGCTGGCTTGGATGGGGGTCCAGGAAGGCTCCTCTGTCCAGGTGGTGGTGGTCTGCTGATGTGAGGGGTGGGCCTTGCACGTGCCTGGGAAGAGGTCACAGAGTAGGGAACAGAAGGTGCGGGGCCCTGAGGCAGGATCTTATGGCTGGAGCAAATGGGATGGGCGTGGGGTGGGGACCACAAGCCTAGCACTGAAACCAACGTGAATTTACTCTCTCACAGTTCTGGAGGAGAGAAGCCTCAGATCAAGGTGTCAGCAAGGCTGTGCCCGCTCCTGAGGCTCTGGGGGAGGGTCCGTCCTATCTCTTCCAGCTTCCGTGGTGTTCCGTGGTTGTAGACACCTCATTCCCCGCTCTGCCTCCATCTCTACGTGGTCGTCTCCCCTCTGTGTGTCTCTGGGGCCTTTTCTAGAGGCCCTAGGGCCCACCCTAATCCAGCAGGGCCTCATCTCAGTCGTGGTATTCATCACATCTGCAAAGACCCCATTTCCAAGCAGGGTCACATTTAGAGGTCACAGGAAGGCAGGAATATTTGGGGGACAGGATTCCCCCCACCACAGGGGGATAGGCCTGGGGCCCTCATGAGGGCAGGGGCAGAGTCTGTGCAAAGGAGGGGCTGGGCCTGTCATGCAGGGCAGTGGTGGGAGTGAGGGCTGCTTCATGGTGGCCCTCGTGAGAGGTGATAGGGCTCAGTTCAGGGGGGTCAGGAGGTGCAGAGAGAAGGGATGCGATTCTGGATTTGCAGATGGAGTGAGAACTGAGTCTAGAGAGCTTGGACCTGGCTCTGCCTCCGCGAAGGCTGGGGCTGCAGGACCTTGGAGCCCCTCTCTGTGTCCAGCCTGCCTGGCCCTCGACTCTGGGGCAGACGCCCAGTCACCCATGGCCCAGGGAGGATGCCTCAGTGCAACTACCCAGAGCTTCTCTCCAGGCTGTCCTGCCCCCTCCTGCCCCCTCCTGGCCACTCCTGCCCCCTCCTGGCCATTCCTGGCCCCTCCTGCCCCCTCCTGGCCATTCCTGTCCCCTCCTGGCCCCTCCTGTCCCCTTGCTACTTGGGGGATGCTGGGCTGTCCAGGGAGAACAAAGACATTCTCAGGAAATCCATGGCCTGCGCGGGCTTTGAGTCTGTAGGGAGGTGTTGCGATGGTTCGTCTCATGAGCAGTGCAGGCTCAGAGATAGCCAGGTCCACGCATGGCTGTGTCTTTCCACAATGTCAGACTTTACTGATGCTATTTCTATCACAGAGGCTGTGAGCTCCATGGAGTTCCCGAGGAGGCGGTTCTCCTTCGTGCTTCCAGTTCACTCCGTAGTCAGAGCCGCAGGCACACAGGCTCCCGCCACTCCACACGCCTGTCAACATTGCAAACTACGTATCATAGTGTACTTAGTCAATATATAAATGCTATAGATTAGACATTTCACAACAAACAAAGTCACATTGAACACTGGGAAAGAAAGAGATAGGAGAAAGGGTTAACGGGAGAAAAGACAAACAAAAGACAAAAAGCATCTCCTGGTCTGGCCGTGGCGGCCTCCCTGGGCCTTGCAAGGGACTCTGATGTGGCAGAGACTTTGGGGCAGATGCTGACTTCTTTCCACGAGGACAGCCCTTTCCGGCAGCTGAAGGCCTGCTGGTGTTATGACCACGGAGTCCTCGGTGAGGCCTGAGAGTGGAGAGTGTGCTTGTTTGTGTTGCATGCAATCTTTATTTGTAAAATTTGTTTATTAAGCAAAAGACATCTTGTCCTTCTTGGCAAAGTGCCCTCTGAGATGTGAAATAGAGTCTGACTCTAAGATGGAGTTACTTATGTCAAGGGTGCTATATACAGCCTGTGTTGCTGCAGAAACCCAGGACGGGGGTGGTGCCCTTCCTCCTTGCACACAAGTAGGGTTGGCAGAATCGATGGGGGTCCAGGCCACTGGACAGTGCCCTGGATCTGGGCTGTGGTGCACCTGCAGCCTTGGCACCTACAGTCGGGGGTGCCAGGGTAAGACCTGGGCTTGGGACCCCACATCCAGCTGTTGGACCATCAGGCCGGCGGGCCCTGCAGGTCTCCCTCCCCTCCTGGGTCATCCGGGCCCTGTGGCCTCTGCCCACCTGGTTGGCCGGGCCTGCTGGGAAGGGGCTGCAGGGCCCTCTGTGGACCCCGGGCCGCCCTCCATTTTCCTGCCTCTGCCGTTTCCTTTTCCTTTTCCGTTCTGGCCACATGCCAGCCCTGAGTCCCAGCGTGGGAATTGGCTGAGCTGGCGCCCCAGGCTCTGGGCTCCGTTTTCCTCCATGCAGACACAGCACAGGCTTCACAAATGGCCTGGCGGGACCTGCTGTCCCACTGTGATCCCCACCCCTACACCCCAGGTCTCTCTTCCTGTGGAGTCGCATCCAGACTCATGGACCCCTGTGCCAGGCACACATTTGCATCTGGACCCGCCGCCCACCAGATGAGCTCACGCACCGCCTTGCACAGATTGGCACACACACACACACACACACACACACGCATGCGCACACACATCTGTGAGCACCTATTCACGATCATGCCCATACATGCTCACTCGAGCGTGCACAAGGCCACACGCCACATACGTGTTTATGTGCAGACATATGCTCACACACCATGCTCAATCATCTGCACAGGACATGTGTCCTCACTCACACCCACACACAGGACACATGTCACACCTACACACAGGACACATGTCACTCACACCTACACACAGGACACATGTCACTCACACCTACACACAGGACACATGTCCACACTCATGCCCACACACAGGACGTGTCACATGCACACAGAGGACATGTGTCCACACACCCACACACAGGACATGTGTCCTCACACCCACACAGGACGTGTCACACACACACACAGGACGTGTCTACACACCCACACCAGGACATGTGTCACACCCACACACAGGACATGTGTCCTCACACCCACACAGGACATGTGTCCTCATTCTCACACAGGACATATGTCCTCATTCGCACCCACACACAGGACAAGTGTCCTCACATCCACACACAGGACACATGTCCTCACCCACACACAGGACAAGTGTCACTCACACCCACACACAGGACACGTGTCACACCCACACACAGGACACGTGTCCTCACACCCACAGGACATGTGTCCTCACACCCACACACAGAACATGTGTCACTCACACCCATAACAGGACA
>NW_026652284.1:2918830-2963969 GCF_009828535.3 Hylobates moloch | reverse complement strand
TCCTCATTCGCACCAACACATAGGACAAGTGTCACACCCACACACAGGACAAGTGTCCTCACTCACCTACACACAGGACATGTGTCCTCACTCACACCCACACACAGGACATGTGTCACACCCACACACAGGACATGTGTCACACACCACACACAGGACATGTGTCACACACACAGGACACGTGTCCTCACACACACAGGACACGTGTCCTCACACCCACACACAGGACACGTGTCCTCACACCCACACACAGGACATGTGTCACTCACACCCACAACAGGACACGTGTCACACCCACACACAGGACATGTGTCACACCCACACACAGGAGGTGTGTCACACCTACACGTGCTCCCATTCATGGCTGCAGCTCCATCCTCACACCTGACCCAGAACTTCTTTCTCTTTCCCTCTTCAGCATAAGAGCTGCCCTGTAGGGTGGTGGGTGGGGAGCCCCGTGACGCCTTAGAGTCCCCAGGCACCTCCGGGCTGGGAGCCCCATCCAGGGGGTGTGCAGGCGCTGAGGGCAGTGGCCTTACTGCCTGCCCATGCCTCCCCGGTGCTTGGGGGCAGAGACCTACCCTGGATTCTGTGGTTACTGTCTCAGATGCAGGCCTGGGGACTGCTTGATGTCTTCAGCAGAAGGGGCAGGAGTCCCTGATCCTTGGCTCCGTCCCTGTCCCCTGGAGGTCTCTGCTGGTGCATGGTGAGGGGACATGGGCCAGCCCTGGGACTCTGGTGCAGGGGGAACACAGGCCATGAGGCACAGAGGTGGCACCAGTCACCAGAGTCCAGAGTGATGCTTAGTGGCAGCCGGAGCTCCTCCTTTTGGAAGGTTCTGGGTGCACAGCCCCTGCTCCAGCGATCGCCTTTGGAGAGCCAGGGTGGTGGGCAAGGAAGGAAGAGAGGAAGGCTTGATCTGCCTGGTGGTCACCCCAGCTTCCCATAAGATGGCTGGGTTGTTCAAGGGGCAGGAAGAAAAGTTGCCAAGGGCTCTGGCCAAGCGGCAGCTCCAGAGAAGTGGCCCAAGGTCTTCACCTGCAGGAACTGAGCCCCTGGAGAGGAATCCAGTCCCCTTTCCACAGTTAACCCGATTCCGGAAATGAGCTCCAGCCACTGGGAGAGGCGTTTGCTTGTGGTTCAGTCCAATTTGAGAAAGTGGGGGGCGTTAAAGAGGCTACAGACATGGCCTGGACATGCCGCCATGCACTCCCCAAACCTGCCGTCCTGCGCCAGTGGCACCCTGGATGCCTCTAAGGGCCCTCTCAGCCTTTGGTCTAGGAATTTGAGGCAGACCTGCCCAGTTTCACCCCAAAGCATATGCCTGGGAAGCTGGACAGCCGGCAAATGGCCACGGTCCTCACTGCCAGTTCCCATTCTGTGAACGAGGGAGAGGCGTGGCCCTTTACAGCTCTGGAGGCCGGGCTGCTGCAGGTGACTGTGCATTGTCAGGTGGCTGTGCGTTGTCAGGTGGCTGTGCATTGTCAGCACATGCTGCAGTGCGGAGGGGATGCTGACGGCATGGGGGCGTCTACCAGGAACACCTGCTCTCGGTTTGGAGTGCAGCTTTGTGCATCTTTGTTTTAGAGCCTCCTGGTGTTTTTCCATCCCTTGGGAGCAAGGCCATGGGCAGCCCTCCTCCTCTGTCCCCTTGCACCCTCCCTTTCTCCAAGGAGCATCCACAAGTCCCTCTCACAGCCAGCTGGCCTGGCCATGTGGTGGTTTGTTCATTCATTCACCCCTTCATCAACAAGCTTGCCAGCGCACCTGCGTGTCAGAACTGGGTGCGTGACAGTGATCAAAATGGAGTTGGGGGCTGCTCTCAGGGAGCCCAGGGCCTGGCATGGGAGGTGAGCTGTCACCCCAACTGAGTGCCTAATCATGGTTGAGAGGCACTAGAGGGGGCAAGAGCGGGGCGCTGTGGGCTCTGATTTGGAGACAGGGGTTAGGGAGCCTCCCTGTGGAAGTGACATTTGGGGAAGAGAAGAGTTGTCCATGCAGAGAGCAGCTTGTTCATGGGAGGCCCTCAAGCAGGGAGAGCTGAGTCTGGGGTGAAGCCAGGAGCTGGATGGGGGTCTGATAGGGAGGATCTGGGGGTCGCGGGGTTTTGTGCTGAGTCAATGGAAAGCCCGTGAAGGGTTTGCAACTGGGGAACCAAGATCTGAGTTGTATTCTAAAAAGTCACTATGGCAGCAGGGTAGAGAATGGAAATTGAGTGAGCAGGAGAAGCTGGGGCCAGCCAAGAGGCGTCTGCAGAGGGCAGGAGATGACGGTGGCCTTGGTGTCATGGTGGAGACGAGGTGGAGAGACGTGGGTGTGTTCAAGGTACCCTGAGGGTGGACCCGACTGGACTGGCTTTGGACGGGATGCAGGTGACTGACCCAGTGCTCACGACGGTATCTCCCAGACCCCTGGTCTGAGCTGCTAGGTGAGCTGCTAGGAGGATTCGCTGTGTGCTCATCTGAGTGACTGGCCCAGGGTCCAGGAAACATCTCGTGGCTGTACCCTTCCAGCCTGGGACAGACGTTAATCATTGGTCTCCGTGTCCTCCTTCTAGCCCAGGTTGAAGACCAACGATTAATGTCTGTCCTGGACACTGAAGAGAGGGCAGCGGCTACCCCGGGCCTGGTGTGCTGCTGGGTGCGCCTGTGGTAGGGTCTGTGTGTGCCCCTCTCCGCCGGCAGAGTCAGCTCCACCTGCCTTGAGAGACAGTTTCTTCAGCCGGGACAGCGGGGATGCTGGATCTGGCTGGGATTTCCAGAAGCACACTCCTTTTCCCCTTTGTTTCAGATTTAGGCAGATGCTTCCTGGGAGAGCAGGGAGGGAGGGAAGGGTGTGGGGTTTAGGGGAGGGACACAGGGCGGTGGGCATGGGCTCCAGGAGAGGGGCCCTGAGAACAGGAGGGTGGGGCCCAGGCGGTGGGAAACAGGGTGGGAGGGGGGAGACGGTGAGTGGCTGCTTTTCCCCAGGCTACGAGATCTGGGCAGCTCCTGCCTTCTGTCCTTCAGCAGAGCCTGGGGAGGGCAGCGTCCTAGGGGTGGACTCCAGGTCGGCACCTGCTCCCCACCCAGGGGTGATTGATCTTGGCTGTTTGGGGCTGGAGGTCTTCAGAACAAGGAAAACCTAAAACCTTCCTCATAGTGGGAACTAAACACAGCTGGCTTGCTCTTGCACTTGCACAAGTCAGCAGGCTTCAGGCCTCAACACTTGGGACACGGATGTTTCCTGTTACTGGGCCCCAGGTTGGTCCCTGGTCCCTGGGGAATTTCCTGTGCTTCCTCCAGGGTCATGGCAACTTCCATCCGGCTTCTCTGCAGCCCCCCGGCCCCCACCCTATCGCGTTCGGACACATCCTCAGGCTGCAGGTGTTTGGCTGGAGGGAAGAGGCTGGTGGGGCCTGAACGTGACCAGATGGGTGTGAGGGCCCAGGCGGGGAGGGGATGCTGCCATGCCTGGGGCAGTGGTGGTGGCCATGATTGCAGGAGGGTGGGAGGAAGAAGCATTCACAGGGACCCGCGTTTCTCTGTGCCAGCCCAGGCCGGGTCCTCCTGACCCCAAGTCCAGGTTTGGGTGCTGGCCTTGGACACATCTGTAAATGGGACGGCCACACAGGCCCTGAAGCCCGAGCCGGTCATGGCTCACTCTGTGGTCCAGGCCAGGTAATGAAGTCTCTGAGCCTCGGTTTCCCCACTGGACACAGCCTGTGGTCTGGGGCTGCTTAGACGACGAGTGCCTGAGTGTTCTCCTTCCTCTCAGCTGACCCGACCTGTGCCTGGGAATCCCAGGAGCCCCAGCCCAGCCACCAGCAGGCCCCCCCTGTCTAGAGCTTCCCTCCCCACTCCTGGCAGGGTGCTGTGAGTGACACACAAACTCACTGAGCCCACAGGTCGCACAGGCTCTGGGGTGGCGCAGGGGGTCTCAGGTCACTGTGCTGACCATGCAGTCACCCAGTGAGCACCCCTCAGGGGTGAGGTGCAGCCCACCCACCCTGGCCCTGCCACCCCACCCTGGCCCTGCCACCCCACCCTGGCCCTGCCCTCCCAAGTAGTAACGTGCAGGGTAGAGGCTGCCCGGTGAAGGAAGTTGGTACTGGAGGCCCCCGGGGGGCACCTGGTCCAGCCTGGGGGGCACCTGCTGTGGAGGGGGCAGCGAGGCAGCGTGGGGCTGTCAGTAATGGGGCTGCCTGCCAAGCCACACGGCGCCCCTCTCTCTCCAGAGCCCCCGCCTCGCCTCTCAGGCCTAGCTGTGGCCTCCTCCACCCTCACACCCTGGCCTCGCTTTCCCCAGGGAGCCCCAGGGCAGCCGCTGTCAACACTTGGCTCCCCACCTGCCAGGACCTTACCTCCTCCCCTCCCTGGGGTCTGACTGGCCTGGTCTGGGGCCACCCCTCCCTGGGGATGGGGCCAACCTAGTAGTTTCTACCATCAGGGTCTTGAGGGGCGTCCTCAGCTGTGCAGCGCTGACCACTGAGCAGCCCACCCCTCCCCCCTGCACCCCCACCTTCCCTCCTCCCACACCTCCCAGCCCCCACTCCCTGCCCACCTTCCCCAGGAAATGCCCTTGGCTCCTCCCCATCTAGATGAAGTGAGTTAGGGCTTTACTGCGCTCAAGAGGCGTTCCGCCTCACCCCAACTGCATGTGGCCATGGCTGGGGTTGGGGGGACACGCCAGCCTCCATTGGTGGCCGGGCAATGTGTGACCCAGGACAGAGAGAACGGGGCTGGGGACCTGGCAGGCTGGGTGGGCTGCCTGCCCGAGAGACCCTCAGGCCTCACCTCCCCCTGCCTCACCCCTCCTTGCCCCTCTCACCGATTTTCTCCTTCCCTCCGCAGCTGAATGCAGCGCCGGCCTCTGTTTTCACGGTGGCCGTTGTGTGCCAGGCTCAGCCCAGCCATGTCGCTGTCCCCCCGGCTTCCAGGGACCCCGCTGTCAGTATGGTGAGTGGAGCCCCTGGGGCACCAAGGCCCTGGCCATGGCCAGCCTGTGGGCGAGGGGCGGGGATGTGTCGGCCACTGGCCGTCCCCAGCACAGCTGTGTAGGGGACACCTCGAGTGAACAGGCATTCTTCTGAGGACGTTCCGCAATCCCTCCACCAGTTTCCTGCAGCCCTCTGAGGGTGTTGAGGGGAGGGGTGACCCCGAGAGACCCCCCTCAGTGGGTGGCGCTGAAGCATATCATCTCAGCGCCCACCGCGTCCAGCCCTGCTGTTTATAAGTGGGGACGCTGGCCCCCTAGAAAAGCAGGGGTGGCCAGATCCCAGGGTCTCCAGCTGTGCTGCCACCTTGCCGAACTGTCGTTGTCCTCAGTGTTAAAAGATGGGGGACACCTGGGGGTCCTAGCCGAGGCGACTGGTTGAGTACCCGCAGCACAGCTGTAAATGGGACTCCCGCGCAGGCCCTGAAGACCAGGTTGAAGCAGGAGCTGGCGGCGAGGGAGATGCTTGCAGGGAGTGGGGACGGGCTGAAAGCAAGCCATCGGGGTGACGGGATTTCTGTAAAGAAAAGCGCGTGCCAATGTGGGGGAAAAGCAGCAAAGCCTCGTCCTGATTCCTTTGGGCCATGGGAAGCGGGAGTCTTCCCTTCCTCTGTGGCTTCCTGCTCTGTCCCAGGTTTCTTCATCCTTGCCTCACGCGGCCTGAGCCACGGCCGTCCCGATGGCATGAAATGCTCCCAGTGGCCCTGGGGCTTTGGGACTGCTCGTGTGGTGGCCACTGGGGCTCCATGCCAGGCAGATGCCAGGGCAGAGTGAGAGATGCACTCTGGCGCCCAGGCACGCGGCAGGAGGAGATTCGAGGAAATCAGAGGAATCAGGAGGTCCCCACATTTGTGAAGGACACTCCTGCCCACTCCACGTTCCGCTGGGGGCCGGGCTGAGGAGGGGTTCTGGGGAGGTGCTGGGTCTCCCCAGAGTTCCGAGCTGGGTGCCAGCAGCCTGGGGCATTGGTCATTGTTGGAAAGGCGGACGGTTGGTGCTGGAGGGTTTATTGAATGTCCTCTGCTAGCTGGGACGGCCCCTGCCGAGTCACTGCGAGTGCCTGCTGCTTCCTGGATGCTGGGTGGCTGGGAGGGCTGCTGTCCTGACCATGGACTGAGACCTGGCTGTCTCGTGTGGACGAAAGGGCTCCTGCCCTGTCATTGCCCTGTGACGTCCAGGCAGCAGGCCTTGGTCAGGCCTCCTTGTGGTCCCTCTGCGGGCTGGTCAGAGGTGACCCATCCCTGCTCCGAGGGCAGATGGGGTCCATGCAGGATGGAGTGGGCACTGACTGTCACGTTTGGCCTCTTGGGAGCTGTCATTATGGCCACAGGTGGGAGTTGAGAAACGTCCCGAGGGCCTTTCCGTCTCATTTGTCTAATCTTTTGGCAGCGTGCGCCGCTTGACTTCGGTTTGACGCGGAACTACCAGGGCTGACTGGGCCGGCTGGGGAGGCTTCCGGGACAGGGCTGTGGCTCACTGGTCAGCCAAGCAGAGCCTCCTGTGGTCTCTGTTCCTAGGGGAGGGCGAGGAGGAGGTGGCCTTTGGGGGTGGCCTTTCCTGGCCGTGTCCTCTGGGAGGGGACGGAGGACACCTGACCTGCCCCCTCAGGGCTGGCCTCCTGCCCACCGTCAGTCCCCTCCTCCCACCTCATCTTTGTCAGGAGCCAGCTCCGAGGTCCCTGCTCCATGAGACCCTGATGCGCGGCCCTCGGGTCACCAGCTGGCACAGGGCTTGCAGGAGGCTCACTGGGGGTTGCACACCCCGTGGGGGAGCTCGGCGTCTCGTGGGGGCCCAGTGTCCAGCGTGGGGCGGGGGCTCTGCATCTTTGGGGGTTTGGCATTGTTGGGGGGCTCCGTGCCCAGTGGGAGGGGCCTGTATTCCCCAGGCCCAGGCCAGCACTGCGGAGTGGGCTCAGATGCCCATGCTTGGGTGCTTGGGGGTGGGGTGCACTCAGGTGCCCTGTGCCCCCCCCAGCCTCTTGGCTCTGACTTCTGCGTCATAGACTCTCAGGGCGCCTGGGCCCGGGACTCAGCCTCCACAGCAGCAGCCCCATGCCCCGGTCACCGTGGGAACGCACCGCAGAGCAGGGAGGCTGGAGGCCGGGAGCTCCCTTCTGGCTCTGAGCCACTCTCCGCCTGCGTCACCTCATCAACTCCACACTTCATTTGCTTCATGAAAGAGGAAAGCAAGGTTGAGGAGACCCGGCAGCTGCTGGTGCTCAGCTCACAAGCGGCCTAGTTAGGGCTGAAGCCAGGTCTGTCTGAGGAGTGCCATGTACTCCCTTCTGGCCATGCTGCCACCTCGTGCAGGGACAAGCCTTGGTCTCGGGGGAGCCACTGAGATTTGCTGTGGAGGAGAGGGGAGCAGGGTCCCCGGCAGGGCAGGAGCATCCTCACCTGTGGCTGGCTTGTGGCCCTTGGATAGTGGGCCTCCTGGGAGAGTGGCCAGTTGGGGCAGACGTGGCCTTCACAGGGGGCAGTTGACAAGCTGGAGGGTGGCTGCCCGGCCTCCTCCCTGGTCACTCTCTCTTGGAAGAAGGGGAGGGTGTGGAGGCTGGGTGTGCAAAGCTGAGGGTGCAGGGCTGAATTATGCAGGGCCAAACTGTGTAGGGTGGAGTGTGTAGGGCTGAATTATGCAGGGCTGGGCATTCAGGATGGAGTGTGTAGAGCTGGGTGTGCAGGGCCAGGCCTGCAGGGCTGAATTGTGCAGGGCCAGGTGTGCAGGGCTGAGTGTACAGGACTGAGTGTGCAGGGCTGAGTGTGCAGGCCGGGTTTGCAGGGCCAGGTGTGCAGGACCAGGCGTGAGGGGGTGCTGCCTGCAGGTGTAGCCCCTGCCCTTAGTGTTCCCACCTAGACCTCTCACCATCACCTTCCTGTCCCTCCTCCTCTCTGGGTCTGGTGACTGCAGACCTGAGCTCAAACACAGTTGGGAATATTTAACTAACCCCCAATTATAATTGATTCCAGTTTTGAAAATAAAAGCCATATTTTCTGGTTCCCCCAAATTATTTCATTTGAAGAAAGGAGTGGGGGAGGGAGACAGGAACTCTCCAGGCAGCTATGGAGGGCAGTGGGGGGAAGGAGCCCTCCCCGCTCCCCACAGCCCCAGCTCTCCCTCCTTGGCCCAGATAGCAAGTCTCGGGTCTGCAGCGGGCGGGGGCTTTGCAGCCGTGTTTCCCTGAGGCCCTGGGAGCCCTTCCGCAGAAGCAGCGGGAGCCGTGGGAGCACAAAGCGGGCCTGTCTGCCCAGAAGGTGGAGGGCCCGGCCCTGGGCAGGGCCTGCAGTGAAGCCTTCCGCGGCCCAGTGCAGGCCTTGGTGCAGTCAGAGTCAGGGCCGGCCGCTCATTTTGTCCAGGGCTGGCTTTGATGTTCCCCAGGCCTGTGCCTGTGTGACCAGGGTAACCTACTCCACCTCTCGGACCCCGGTCCCCCTTCTGTTCAGCAGGGAGGATATTTGGTGATGTTTTGTGCAGGTTGCATGAGTCCACGTAGGTGAGGCCCAGAGTGGGCCTGGCAGAAGGGTTGGGAAGTGGGGGTCGTGGCAGGGACAACCATTGTGATGGCTCAGGTGCAGACTTTGTCCCCAGCTGATATGGTTTGGCTGTGTCCCCACCGAAATCTCATCTTGTATCTCCCATAATTCCCACGTGCCATGGGAGGAACCCAGTGGGAGGTGGTTGAATCATGGGGGCAGGTCTTTCCTGTGCTGTTCTCCTGATAGTAAGTAAGTCTCATGAGATCTGATGGTTTTATAAGGGGGAGTTTCCCCGCACAAGCTCTCTCTCTTTGCCCGCTGCCATCCATGTAAAACGTAAGATGTGACTTGCTCCTCCTTGCCTTCTGCCATGATTGTGAGGCCTCCCCAGCCATGTGGAACTGTAAGTCCATTAAACCTCTTTCTTTTGTAAATTGCCCAGTCTCGGGTATGTCAGCAGTTGGAAAATGGACTAATACCCTGGCTCTTGGGGTAATTACACAAGAGCACCCAGCTGCCATGTGGAGTCTCCCAGAGTGGTCCAGGGTTCGGAAGACCCCCCCAGGATTGCCAGTTTCCTTGCCCTGTGGGTCTGCAGAGGAGGGAGGGGGACTGTAAAGACCCCCTCTCCTGTCCCTGGGAAGACTTTGGGGCTCTATCAGAGTATCAGTTTCATCAGACCAACCAGGAACAGTTTTCACAGCCGAAAACCTGGCCTCGTCCTGCCTTTGCACCCAGGTCCCACCTGTGTGTGCTGCTCTGGCAAGCGTGGGTGGACGCCCCCACCCCTTCCCCAACACCCACTGGTGACCTGGGCTTGGCTCGGAATCGGTAATGAAAAGACCAGCAAGAAAAAGTTACTGAGAACAAATGACCTCCTAATAGATTTGTCTTTTGTACTACACGAGGTGACAAAAATCTCTACAGATCTCTTGATC
Organism: Hylobates moloch; assembly: GCF_009828535.3. NCBI lineage: Eukaryota > Metazoa > Chordata > Mammalia > Primates > Hylobatidae > Hylobates > Hylobates moloch. Next base: position 2,954,584 of record NW_026652284.1, on the reverse strand, counting down.
TGGTCTCAGCTGACCTCATTGGACAAGGGCAGGCTCTGAGGAAGGAGGCCTGGGTCAACTCTAGGTACTTTCTTGGTTCAAGAACCTTTGGCTCAGGCCAGGCGTGGTGGCTCACACCTGTAATCCCAGTACTTTGGGAGGCCAAGGCAGGTGTATCACTTGAGCTCAGGAGTTCGAGACCAGCCTGAGCAACATGGTAAAACCCCGTCTCTACCAAAAATACAAAAATTAGCCAGGCGTGGTGGCGGGCGCCTCTAATCCCAGCTACCCAGGAGGCTGAGGCAGGAGGATTGATTGAACATGAGAGGTGGAGGTTGCAGTGAGCCAAGATTGTGCAACTGGACTCCAGCCTAGCTGACAGAGTGAGACCCTGTCTCGATAGATAGACAGATAGATTAAATAAATAAATAAATAAATAAATAGTAACCTTTGGCTCTGATTCCCTTCTGGGCCTCAGTTCCCTCCCCCCCAACCCCCTGCCACCAGTCAAAGGGGCAGATCAGATGGGTCTCTGGCACCACCACACTAGAGTGTTGCCACCCTCACTCCTGGGTCCAGGTGAGTGGTCAGGGCTCCAGCGATGCCCACCAGAGGCTTGGCTGCTCCAAGGGCTTCCTGGAGGAGGTGGGCCTGTGGGCTGGGGAAGGTTTGGGAGGTGCAATTTGTTCCGGACAAGTTTCCAGACAGGACAGAGACAGGAGCAGAGGAGCAGAGTGGAGGAGAAAGTCATTTTGGCCCTGAGGTACGGGGTACGGAACGAAGGAAGGGTCAGCCAAGCTTCTTAGAGGGTCCTCAGCCTCCCTCGGTGAGATGGAGCAAGACACCGCTGGGGGCCGGCTGGCAGGTGCTCCCGGGTACCTGCTGTGTGCCTGCCAAGCTGGGAGAGACATCAGTGGTCCTGCCTGGAGCCTCAGCACCCAGGCCCACTCTGAGTCCTGCACCTTTGGAGGAAACCTCGGTTTCCCCACCTCGAGCAGGAGGCCCTCAGTGGGGGTCTCTCGGGTGTGGGCTGGAGGTGGCTCTGGCAGTTGTTGGGGCCCTGAGGCTATGCCAGGAAGCAGAGCCGTGGAGAAGGTTGGGTGGCCAGGGCTGGGTGGGGTCCTGAGCCCGTTTAGCCCTTGGCGTTGGCTCAGGGTGACTGTTGCTAAACTGGGATCATTGATTAATGGAGAGGAAGCGGCCCTCCCCGCTGCCCTTCAATGCTGCCTACTGTGTCTGAGGGTGGGAGTCTGACCCCTCGCCCGAGCTCCAGATGCCACCCAGGGCTGCTCTTGGCGACCAGCCACGGCCAGGCCTGGGAGCTGCCGCTGCCGGCCTCGGACTCTGCGTCCCAGGGAGTGGTGGGAGGGGAGGACGGGGCTCCTGGAGGGGCGGGCACTGGGGCAGAGATGTTCTTTTCACGGCTTCTCTCCATGTTGTGCACTCCCTGGCTGGAGCTGGAGCTGGGGCTGTCTCCAGTCCTGCTCCCTGCCATGGGACCCTGTCCAGAGGCCTGCAGCCTGCAGCAGCCCCAGCCTGGGCTGATTCCTGGGGAGGCATCTCAGCTTTGTCCTGTGGACGTGGCCTCGGGTTAACCTGACCCTGGTCCTGGGCTGTAGTTCCAGGCTCCCCGCACTGCCCGTGCTTACCTTTAGGCACAGCCAAGCAAAAGGTTTCCATCTGGGCCTGGAGCTGGCTCAGCCAGGAGGCCGCCCTGGGGGAGGCTTTTTGTGTCTGGTGTGAGAAATGATCCTAGCATGCCCCAGGAGGACTACCCACAACCAGGAGCCACAACAAACCGGAGAACCACACACCAGGAAGGATGCAGCACACACAGGAGGACCCAGCATACCAGGAAGGACCCAGCACACCTGAGGGAACGCAGCCCACCAGGAGGACCCAGCACACCCAGGAGGACCCAGCACACACAGGAAGACCCAGCACACCAGGAAGGACCCAGCACACCTGAGGAACCACCAGGAGGACCCACATACCCAAAGAACCGATACCCAGAGAACCACACACCCAGGAAGGACCCACACCCAGGAAACCCAACCCAGGAGGACCCACAACAGGAAGGAACCACACACTCAGGAGAACCACAACACACAAAGACCCAGCGCACCCGCGAGGACCCAGCACACCTGGAAAGGACTCAGCACACCCGGGAGAACCCAGCATGCCAAGAAGGACCTAGCACACCCAGGAAGGACCCAGCACACCCAGGAAGGACCCAGCACACACAGCAGGACCAGCATACCAGGAAATGACCCAGCATATGTAGGAAGGACCCAGCACACTTAGGGGGAAGACCCAGCACCCTTGGGGAGGACTCAGCGTGTCTGGGGGGACGTCCTCACCCAGGAAACTTGCTCTCTGGTCTTTGGAGCAGGGAGGACCCAGCACCCTTGGGGAGGACCCAGCGTGTCTGGGGGGATGCCCTTACCCAGGAACCTTGCTCTCTGGCCTTTGGGGCAGGCTGGCCTTGGTCTCGGTGTTTTCCTGCTCTCTGTGCTCGGGGGTGGGAGTCCTCTGAGAGCAAGACCAGGCTTCTGGCCTCCATGGTGGGGTCGTGTCCTGTGAGCACCGGACACCTGACACCTGGGCCGGGAGATGCCTCATTGACTCCTGCCCTGCCTGGCTGTTCTGGGTTCCAGGCTTGGAGGAGCACTCTCTGGTTTCTGGACCATCAGAAAACCCAGCCACGGCCATGGCTGTCCACTCCTTATGGGATGGCCCAGGGCTGCCCCTGGTCCCCCAGACCCTCTTTTTGTGTCCTGCTCCCCAGGCTGATGGCTGTCTGTGCTCACAGTTAATGGGGTCTCTGGAGGCCCCCGAGGAACATGGAGGTGTCAGCCATGAAGACAAGCCGGTGCTGAGCCAGCTCAGAGGGGGAGATAGGGCTGTGGTGTGTGTGTCCCCGTGTGCCACAGCCTCCCTGGGGCCCTGTCCCTGGGGACTGGTGGAGGGGAGAGACTGGGTGGCCCCAGGGGATGGCTGGAGGGAGGGCTGAGCCTCTGCCGTGTGAATGGGGAGGATGACTAGCCTCCTGGGCAGGCTCCGTGCCTGGTACCAGGCTGGGCGGTGGAGGGGACAGGATGAGCTCCTGCCAGGCCAGTTGTGGGCTTCACGCCCTGCAGGCAGTGAGGGCCCGGCACAGGGGCAGGGCAGGGGCAGCCTCCTATCCTCACATTCCCAGGCCCACGTGGTCTTTCTTGGAGGCAAGGTTGGTGGTGCAGTGGTTGTCCACTGAGCAGGGCTGGAGCAGATGGTGTGCCCAGTGGGTGGACAGAGCACCTGGCACCTGGGCCGGAAGACACCTCCTTGACTCACCCTGTCTGGCCGCCCTCAGGTCCCAGGCTTTGAAGAGCTCTGCCTGGTTTCTGGGCAATCAGAAAACCCCATGCCCAGCGGCCCGCCTGGCTGCCCTGTGGCCTTCGGCTTTTCCACATGTCCCCTTTAACTGTCCTGAGCCCCTGGAAATCCCCAGAGTCCTGCTTCCCCGTGGGAGCCAGTGCCTGCTGGGTGGCCCCTTCTGCCTGCAGTGGGTTGAGTGGGCGGTGCAGGTGCCTGACTTTGGCTTCTCTGGCCTCAGTCCCTGCATGACAGTCAGCTGGGACAGGTGTGGCCCCTCCACGACCATCTTGCTATGCTCAGGCTGGGCCACCTCCTTGACAGGACAGCTAGGGAGACTGAGACCGCCTGCAGAATCCAGCCTGTCTTTCAAAGGGCTGACTCTGGGAAGGGGATTCCTGTCTGCGGAGTGAATTGTTTAATTACCAGGTTTGTTCTCCCCCTCCCCTGCCACCCACAAAAGGGCCTCTGTCTTTCTCCTGGGATAACACTATCCTCCCTGGCCTTGGCTCTGTGCACAGTGGGGTTGTGTGGCCTCTCCCATGCTGGCTTCACAGACAGGGTGGTCTTTTAATGACATAATTACAACATGAGACATTAAGAGGCGGACCCTCCCAGGCGTTGCGGGGCGGAGGGCTTCTGTGGGCTCCCCCAACTGCCCCCGTGCTGCCTGGTGAGTGGGAACCTCAAGTCTCCCTGCCCATAGCACGGACAGCTGTCCAGGCAGCAGCTGAGCTCGGTGGCAGGCCACTCCAACACTGTTCAGAGGACGACCAGGCCTCTTGGCTCCCTGTGCCTGCCCCAGGCCGGAGACCCCATGGCCCCCCAGTCTCCTGGGTGGTCTTCTTGCACAGCTCTTCCCACCAGCTGGGTGCGTCAGAAACCTTCGGCCTCCAGGATCCTTTGAGTCCCCTGCTCTTTGCCTTGGCCATCCTGTCCCATCCAGATCCCCCGGACTTCAGGGCAGCACTGGGGCTGACCACAGCATCCGGGTGTGGCGCCGTGCCTGTTCCATTTCACAGATGGGGATACTGAGCCCCTGGCAGTTCTTGAGTTGCTTGGAGTCAGTGGTGGACTTGGTATTGGCCTTTGGCCCTTGACCACCTGCCCAGGGCAAGGCTGAGGGCCTTTGGGAGCCCCGGCTGAGGGGCGGCGGGGTGGTGTCTGGGCATTGGTGTGGCCTGGGTGCCCTGTGCTGGGTCCCAGAGGCTGTCCCTGCTTCTTTGGGTCCTGCATCTTTGAAGGAGCCTCAGTTTCCCCCACTTGAACAGGAGGCTGGTGGTGGGGGTCTCTCGGGTGTGGGCTGGAGGTGGCTGTGGCGGATGGAGTCAGCTGCAGGAGCTCCCTCTGGGAGTGTCTGGGGCTATGAGTTGTGCCCTGGCCTCTGGCAGACCCGTACCGGGCAGCCGCCAGCTGAGCGAAGCCAGGCTCTGCCCACTCGCCTGGAAGCTGCAGTGCCCAGCCTGACGGCTCTCATGGGCCACACTGAGGGTTTGGCATGTTCTTTTCTGGGTGGAGAGGCTAGGCCAAGCTGCATGGAGCTGGGGTGCAGACCTGCACCCTGTGAACACGCTCTGCAGGCCCTTGTGGGTTCAGGCTGTGTTTGGCTGGTAGTGGGAGCAGAGGGGCAAACCTCACCCACAGGGCTTCTGTAAGGTGCAGAGGACACAGGTGTCCCCTGCGGTGCTCACGGCCCATCCTGCTGATATAGAGAAAACCACCGTCAGGAAGGGCTGAAGGGCTGGCCGGCAAGGTCATAGGGCACTGGCTGGCATCCAGGGCAGAGCATGGGGGCAACAGGGGGCTCGAAGGGGCCAGGCAGGGGATGGCGTGTGGATGTCCTTGCATTTGGGGGCTCTTAGCCTGAGCGCTGGGGAGAGCTGCTTGGGGTGCAGGTGATGGGCCCCCGTCCTGAAGAAAGTGGGTGCGTGCTGGGACTCCTGAGGAGCATGCTGGGCTGAGTTGCTGCTTGAGCCTCCCTGTCCTGCTCTAGCCAAAGGGGTGGCCTCCCTGGGCCCCATGAGGGGCCTAGGACCACTACCGAAGCCCCCATGAGGGGCCTAGGACCAATACCGAAGGCCCCACTCCCCTGCTGTGTTCCTGGAGGCCAGAGCCCTCAGGGGCCTTGGTTTTTACCCAAGCACACACTGGGTGCACTGAGGCCTAAGGCCCAGTGTGTCTATGACACATTCATGGCAGGTCCTGCACACTGCACCCCCTCATCACTCCAGGAATCTCTGGGAGCCTCTGCACCCCAGGCCCTGGCTGTAGTAGACATGTTGATGAGTCAAATTCAGCCTGTGGCTGAGCTGCAGAGACTCCGGGTACGAATTCCTGGGGAATTCCTGCAGGCGATCCTGCACTCCAGGCCTCTCTGGCGTTTATGGGACGGTTTCTGCCTCCTCAGCAGCTGGGCCCCGTGGCTGGGCCTGTCCCACAGCATGGCAGTGCCTGTGAGACCCTTGGGAAGAAGGGTCCAGGGTGGCGGGCAGCAGCCTGGGGGAGCCCGAGGCTGGTTTCTGGGCTCCTGGCAGGTCTCAGCCACCTAAGTGAGGAAAGAGGGGAGGGGTTTCCTATGCCGAGGTCCTGCCATGAACCTGTCATAGAAACACAGGCCCGTCCTGCCTGCACCAGGTCCCGGAGGACAGGTCGGTGGAGGGCTGTCTCCTTCGAGGTCCCTGCAGCCTCCCAGGCCCCCGTGCCCCTGGCTGGACAACCCCGGCCTGCAGGGTGAAGCTCTGAGTCGCAGGTGCTCATAGGGACCGAAGGCCCATGGTGTGATGGCCAAGGAGCTGGGCCAGGCTGGCCGTGTCCCTGGCAAACGGGACCTGTGGTCAGAGCCTGCCAGGCTGCGAGGTCCTGGCTGGCAGGTGGCTTGTCCTGGGAGAGCCTGGGGGGGCGGCATGTCCATGCTGGGGGTGCAGGAGGGATCCCCGCCACACGCAGCCCACGTGCAATCAATAAACACGCAGGGTCCGCAGGTCCCACCTGACCTCTGGCAGTGCCAGTCCACCGACAGTCTCACTTTGGGGAGAGCTATGCCCAAGACAGGGGCCTTTGTGGGGAGGGGAGGGTCCCGGGAGAGGTGAGGAGGCAGGGCCTGGGCCTCCTGGAGCTGTGGCCTCAGGGGCGGGTCAGGGCTGGATGAGCCCTGGCGGGTAGGAAGGGAGGAAGCGTGTGCAGGCCCTGCCCTTGTCCAGTGCATCCCTGGGAGGGACCAGGGCTCCGTCTCACCCCGTGGCCCAGCTCCTGCTCACATCTTTGCCTCTAGCACTCTGGCAGGGTAGGTGCAGCGTTGCCCATCTGCCAGCACCGTGCGACCAGGGCTGGGGCCCTTCTGGCCACCACAGGGCAGCAGCAGGCCCCAAGTACACCTGCCACTGGGGTGTGGGGCCCTGGTGGGTTTGGGCGCTACACCTGGCCAGGGCGGCCTTGCTATGCCTCAGTTTCCTCCCTGGGAAAACAGGTGTGGTAGTGAGGGTCACTGTAGGGGGTCATGGTGAGAGTAAGACAGGACGCTCCACAAGATGCACTGTCTAGCACCCAGTTATTTTTGAGGCTGGAGGAGAGAGGCACCGCTGCCTCCTGAGTCTGGGTGAGCTCTGGGGGCCATCGCTTTGCAGCACCGAGGACCCAGCCAGCCCAGGTGTCTCCTGGGATCCCTGCAAAGCCCCTGTAGGGCGTGCCCTCATGTGCCTGGGCAGCTGACCTGGACTCTGTGGCCTCTCCAGCCCCAGCCATTTCCAGACGGGGCGCCGGGGGCTCATAGCGTGAAGTGCGTTGGGGGAAGGGCCCTGCGTCCCTCTGATGGGCTGAGCAGCTGGTCCTCGAGCTCTGCTTGTGATGCTGCCCAGAGACAGGTGGGGCTTGCTGGCCTGCGGGGCTCCTTCCAGCCAGGGAACACCCAGGTCTTCCAGAGCGGCCTGTGAGCAGCTCGGTTCTTGGCCTGGCCGCCAAAGTGGGCCCCAGGTTGGCCAGCGTCCTGTGCCCACCCTGCCTTAGCGCTGGCTGCCCAGTGCCAACCCTGTTCAGGGAGGCAGATGCCAGGACCTCTGCTGATTTTGCCCATTTTTAAGATTCCTGGGGCGGTACCCATGCCCCCCTTCCCATGGAGTAATGAATGAGGCTCTGCAAGCGAGGGGCTGCGTGCTTCTGGAATCTGTTCTCTGATGTGGCTGCCCCAGGCATTCCAGAGCAGGGCCCGGCCCTCTGGCCCGGTCAAGCTGGGGGCCTGGGCAGCATCACTCAGGCCAGGCTAGCCAAGAACAGGACAGTGACTGCAGGAGAAGGAGGTGACCGAGGTGCTGACAGCCTCCTAAAGTCTCCAGCCGGTGCTGGCCTCAGGGATCTGCTACCCAGGTCAGCCTCACGGGTCAATGTCTTCTCTGCTGGGAGCGTTGGGGGAGGTCACCCACTGTGGTGGGATCAGGGCTCTATGAACCTGCAGGGCAGTGGTCCACGGCGGGTCCTATAGCAGCTGATCCTGAGGTCTCAGTGAGGAGGAGGCTGGATCCCCACTGCACCCCGTGAGAGTCCCTGTGCTGCTGGGTGTCAGGGTCCACAGTGCCTGCCCTGGATGGAATGCCAAGTGTGGCTGGAGCAGAGTTGGAAGGCACCCGGACGTCCACACACACTTCTGTTCTTGGTGACGTGGCCACCTCCACTTGGGGGTCCCCTGCCCTCCTGGGAAACTGCAGTGGGCTTTGGCACACACAGACCCCTGAACCCCTGGGGCAGGGAAGCCTGGACAGCCCCATGACATTCTGTTTAACTGGGCAATTCAGGAGGTTCTTGGACACCGGCCACCCTGGTGCTGTGCCCCAGGTCCTACCATGGGGACCGTCCAGGGCCAGGCCAGGTAGCCCCACACGAAGCGTCCTGCTCTCAAGCCAGGCACCGATGGGCTCCTGGTCCTGCTCCCTGGACCCCTCTTGGAAGGGGCCTTCTGCAATCAAGGGGTTCCCACCTCCCTTCTCGCCGCGTGCTCAGGGTGGGGTGCTGGCACCCCCTGGTGGCCATGAGAGGCCAGAGCAGGTACCAGGCCCCGGGGGGTTTAAGGTCCAGCTAGGAAGGGAACTTGGTGAACTCTGGGGCAGAGTGGGGTCTGGGGATGGGCTCTGCACATGTGTTTTCTCACTCACTGCTGATGCCATCTCAGTGCCATGTCTGATAAACAAGGAGGCGCCTGGGGATGCCCAACTGCCCAGGCCTCGGGAACACAGTGGGAGAGAGGAGGAGACCAAGGCAGGGGGTTCCAGGGCAAGAAGGGAGTACCTAGGGGGCTTTATTCACGCGTCCACAGCCGGACCCCACTGCGTGCCAGGCCCCGTGCTTGGAACCCACCAGCCAGTCAAGCAAAACCCCTGCCCTCCTGGGTCCGCGTCCTGGTGCCGGGACAGAATTGGAAGGAAAGGTGTAATTCAGCGGTGGTGACTGCTGTGGAGAATGTCAGGATATGGGGCTGGAAAATGCCTCGGCCGGAGCGGGACCGTGGTAATGGGGATGTCGGGGCCTCACAGGAGGGGAGGTCTGTCTGTGTGAGGACCCGGGCGGGCCCGGATGGGGGTGCAGGGGGCCCGCCCCAGGTTCGGGGGAGCCTGGTGGAGGGTGGGTTTGTCTGGTGGGACACTCACTCCTGTGGCATGGCTGAGGGTTTTAAGGGAGGATGGCCAGACCTCTGCTTTGGGGAGCTCCCTCTGGCCGTTGGAGGTCGAGGAAGGCGGTCCAGTGAGGAGGTTGTGTGGCCACCAGGGGAGATGGTGGTTCTTGCCAGGGCTGGGCTGGTGGCCAGGGCAACCTTAGACCAGCACAGTGGGGAGAGGAGGCCAGTGCTGGGCACAGGAGAGGGAGGGGAAGCTTGGGTTCCAGTAGGTGTGAGGGAAGGAACATGAGTATTAGGGTCACCCGGGCCAGACTGTCCCCTCTCCCTTCCCATGGGTCTTACAATGCAGTCTTTTGTGACCTCCGCACAGCTCCCGCAGGGCTAAAGACAACCCCCCGCTTCACTGACCCCTCCAGTAGCTGTTTGTCCAGGCAGTTACAAGATGAGGTTAACATCTGTTCACTTCGCATAACAAAGCTGGCAAAAACAATTAACATCTCTAAGATACGGTCAAGACACCTGCACCCCCGACTCAGCTCCCCCACCCCGACTCAGCCCTTCTGCACCCCCAACTCAGCTCCCCCACCCTGACCCAGTTCCTCGCTCTGTAAAGCCCTGCCATAGTCTGTAAGTGGGGCTGCCTCCTTTGCTTTTGTCAGGAGGTAGCCCGGCAGGACTGACAATAAATCAGCTTGCCTGAACTTGGGTCTACTGGCCTCATTCCTTTCTCGGCTGTCCTTCCAATTATCCCTTACGACGAGCAGTTGCTGTTTGTGGCTATGCCCAGGAGGGGCTGGCCTGGCAAGACAAGCGCCCTCAGGTTGCGGGCTTTTGCCATTGCCTTGGGAAGGGGCGGGCTCTGGCCTCTCAGGGCACCTGGCAGGTCTGACTTCCCTCCCCAGACGCGCAGACACCACAGGGCCTGTGCCTCCCACACTCGGGGTGTCTGTGCCAGCCTCTCCGTCTCAGTGTTCCCATCTGTAGAATGGGAGCAGGACTTGCTGACCCCAGGGCCTCCTTAATTCAAACAACCTGAACATCAGCCTCGTCTCTCTTTCTTAGGGGTGTCAGGGGAGCCAGAGGGGGACTCTTTGCAGAAAACCATAGAACCGACGCCAAACCCAGCTCATGAGTGAAACATTACTCACTCCATGTCCGTCGGCAAAGTGAGTTCTTCCAAAATGTCTGCTGGCCTTTCCCGGGTGCCAGGCACGATCGGGGGCTGGCCACACCATGGTGGCCGAGCAGGCACGGCCCGTTTTCAGGGACCTACAGTCCAGTGGGGAGGCAGATGTCCCCTGCCCCAGCTGTGACTCCAGCTACGACGAGGGGATGGACCTGTAGCTGGGGCGTAGCCTGGTCCATGGACGGGGCAGGTGCTGTGGGCAGCGGAAGGCTCTGTCCACCAAGCGCAGACATCTGGGCTGCCATAGGTGCCAGGCATGGGGCTTGACTCTGGGGCCTGCAGTGCTCAGCCTCGTGGCCATATGTGAGTGACAGGGAGATGGGCTTGGACCCCGGGAAATGATGGTCTTGATGAAGGTTTGGGCAGGTGGGACAGGCCACCTACAAGGTGCAGGTGCGATGCGTGTGACTCACTGTGAGGGACCGGCGCTGAGCTCGCACACAGGGGGCAGGGGCAGGGCTGCTCAACAGAGCAGGCAGCCTCCAGGGAGGGACGCTTGTACTGGACCAAGAAGGGGTGTGGGAAGGACCAGCAAGGGGATGACAGTAGTCCAGGATGGGGGCTGCCTCTGTGGGCAGAGAGGTGCCTCAAAGCCTTCCTCCAGCCATGACCTGGGGACTCCTGAGGACAGCCCACCGTCCTTCCTGGGAATGGGTGTACAGAGGGGCTGGCCCAGCAAGGTCCTCACCTCCACTGTCACCAAGGCCCTGTCCGGAGCTGGCCCAGAGGGAGGTGTTGCTGCCGGCCTCGAGTGCTGGACAGGGTGTCTGGTCGAGGGGCTGCTCAGCAGGTGCTTGACCAACAGAGGCTCAAGCCTGTCCAACCCTTGGTTTCAGACCGGAGAGATGTGAGGGTTTGGCTGGTCCAGCCTGGTAGTGGCTCTCCGACCTGGGGGGTTCCCAGCGAGGCTCCAGCCCACCCCTGGCGGGGGTCTGAGCTCTGCTTAAGGAAATAATAGAAAAGTGCTGAGCCCCAGATTCTGATTCTTCTTGATCTGCACTCAGAGGCTGAGCCAGAGGTGCAGGGAGTGTCACAGCCTGTGTCCAGACTGAGGGGGACGCTAGGGGCCGGGCCCTCTAAGCCTCTGGGTTTCTTCCTGTGGGCATTGACCATGTGAGGGTTTGGGGATCTGGGTGGACCCCACGTGAGTCAGAAATCAGTGCCCTTGGGGGAAAGACAGAGACAGAGAGGGAGACACAAAGAGAGATGGAGAGACAGACAAAGAAAGAGACAGAGAAACAGATATTGAGAGACAGCGAGAGACAGACGCAGTGAGACCGAGATGAAGAGAGACAAAGAGTAAAAGACAGAGACAAAGAGACATAGAGAGATAGAAAAAGATAGAGATGGAGAAAAAGAGACAAACACACAGAGAAATAGAGACACAGAGAAAGGACAGAGAGAGACACAAAAAGAGACAGAGACACGGAAATAGAGCGGCTGAGAGACACACAGAGGAGAGGGCGGAGAGACTGCCTGGTTCGCCCACACCAGCCCCCTACCCCTCACCCCTGGTTTGGGGCAGCCACTAGACATGGCGCTGGCCTCCCACCAGCACCGCCAAAGAATGAAATGTCCCAGGAACTCGGCCACAGAGGGGAGTGAAGACCTGGATCTTTGGGGGAACCAAGGAATGTTCTTGGCTTCCTTCCCAGCCTTTGACATTTTGTCTCATTTTCTGGGAAACAAATGGGAACGAAAAGCCCCCTCCCACGTTTTGGAGGCTGGTTTGTAGAAACAGGACAAACCTGGTAGCTTCAGAGTAAGCAGAGAAACTGCCAGAAGTCAGGAGAGCAAAGTCAGACGGGCTGGCAGGACTGGCTTCCCTGCTGTGTGCCCCCCTCACCCTGGCCCCGCCACCCCACCCTGTGTTTTCTGTTGCTGCTTCTGTGTTTCTGGAAGAGGCAGGTTTCCTAGGGCACACCCAGGGTGCAGGCAGGAACGGTCTTTGTCATCAGCCGCACCTGACTGTCATCAGCTGCACCTGACTTTGAATCCAGACCTGGCTCCTGGGCCTCCCACAAGCTCCCCCGAGCCTGTGACTCTGTCCCTGTGGGGTGCATGGTCCCCAACAATCCAGGCCAGGTGTCTGCAGGAAGGGCCTGTCCACCAGCAGCGACAGTGAGGGTGTTGCGTCCTGGGCTGATGGCAGAAGGTGATGGGACCCTTCTGGTCCTGCGGGGTGATCCTATTTCTGGAAACAGTGTTAGTGGTTTCTTCACCCTGGGGTCCAGCGTGGGAACCTTCAGGGCCTCCCGTTGCCAACTTGCCGGCCCTCCTAGATGCCTGAGCACCTCTCCAGCTTGGGTCCCCAGGGGGCTCCTGGCTGGACAGGAAGCTCTGAGTTCCCCCATAGCCCTTGCTCTTCAGCTGAGTGTGGAGGGGCCCTCCCTTGCCCATTCCCTGGAGCTCAGCTCAAAGCCTGCATCTCCCCCTTCCATCAGCCTCAGGTCTGCGTGCAGCCTCCACCCGACCTGCCGCGCCACCTCCCCTTGGAAAGGCTGTCTCTCCTGCCAGTGGGTCCTTTCCCCTCGTAGCATCTCCTGCCAGAGACCAGGGCAGACTTGGGGGAGAACCTTCAGCTTCATGTGACCCAGACACTCCTGTATGCCTGGCTCTGGGAGTACAGAAGGGCCTAGAGCTGACCCCTGCCCTCCGAAGCCCCTGGGGTACTAGGTGGATGTGTGCCAGAGGGTAGTAGAGGCCTGGGGGTAGAGCCCAGCACCCCCTTCGCATAGAGACCTGGGGGAACAGCCCAGCAACCCCCTCGTGGCCAACCCCTGAGGCTGTTCTTGGCTGCTCCCATGGCTGGGTGGCTGCCAGAGGGGACTGCCGGGTGACCCTGGAAATCCAGAGTGGGTGGGGCCTGTCTGACCGTTTCTAGGCGACCCACTCTTGGTTTCCAGGGTTGCCCTGGAAACCACAGATGGGGAGGGGTTAATGGCACCCAGCCTCTCCCAAGCCTGGGAAGGGACCCCGGAACCCCAGAGCCTTGCCTTGCCTATGGAGCTTTCCTCTTGGAGAACAGGGGGAGCCTCTCAGCCCCTCAATGCAAATTGCTGAGTGAGGACAGCACTCTAAGGCCACACACTGCTGGGAAAGGCCACACCGTAGAGACAGCAGAGGTGAGGGGTTGCCAGGGGTGAGGAAGGAGGGAGGAAGGGGTGAATAGGCGGAGCACAGAGGATTCTTAGGGCAGGAACTCCTCTGCGTGATCGTACAATGGTGGATCCAAGCCATGAGACACTTGTCCAAGTCTGTGGAATGCACAGCCCCCAGTGGGCCCTGAAAGGAACCCTGGACTCAGTTAATAACAATGTGTCAACGTGGGCTCATCCACCTTACCAAGCAGTCATTCCAATGGAGGATTGAATGATACAGGAAATTATGTGTGTTGAGAGAAGGAAACTCTGTACTTTTTGTCCAGTTTTTCCATAAATCTAAAAGTGCTTTAAAAAATAAAATCTATTAGTTAAAAGAAAAAAGCCCATGGATTAGCCGCTCCTGCCTGGACCTCTCCTTCCAGGAGACGGGCTCATCGTGTTTTTTTTTTTTTTTTTTTTTTTTTTTGAACAGATCCACACTGTCATCCATGTGAGTGCAATGAGGTGGTCACTGCAATGAACCTCCTCCTTCTGGTTCAATGATTCCCTGTCTCAGCCCTCGAGAAGGGGTTATAGGACACCATCCCACTGTTTTGTTTATTAATAGAGTGGGTTTCACCATGTTGGCCAGGTTGGTTTTAAACCTGACCTCATGATTGCCCGCCTTCGGCCTCCCAAAGATTGGATTCAGGATACCCACCGCCCAGTGCTTTCTTGCTTGGTGCATGTTCGGACTCCTCCTTTCCTGTGTCTTCTGCAGAGGATGGCTCCGTGCTTTCAGTGTCTGGGCTTGATACTCCTGCCATCCCACTCCCAAGCCGCTGGGTTTGTAAGTGTGATTATCACAAGTGTTTGCAAGTAGACTTCTTTTTTTTTTTTTTTTTTTTTTAAGAGACAAGGTCTAGCTCTTTGTCCAGGTTGAAGTGCAGTGGCACAATCATAGCTCACTGCAGCCTCGAACTCCTGGGCTCAAGTGATCCTTCTGTCTCAGCCTCCCAAAGCACTGGGATTATAGGCGTGTGCTACCTTGCCGGGCTGCAAGTTGATGTTTGAATGGTCAAATGTCGAGGTTCCTAGTGGTGTGAGGAAGCTCTTCTGTTGCAAGACCAGTAACCTAAATGAGGAGGAACCACCCCATGGAAGGTAGTAGTTTTGGAATGACTTCTCAGGGCCTGAGGTTTAATGACGGGGCAAGCGGCTGCCATGCTGAATGGTGTTAGTGCACTGCACAGGCCCCCAGGGTTCCTCCTCCAACCACCTTGCAGAGTGAGATGCATCCTAGAGCTCCCAATGCAGAGGCATGGGATGAGGGATGGAGAAGAATCTTCTAAGATACTCGGTTTTATTTTTCATTTTTATTTTTGTTTGTTTTGTTTTGTTTGGAGACAGGGTCTCACTCTGTCGCCCAGGCTGGAGTGCAGGGGCACAATCATGACTCACTGCAGCCTTGAACTCTTGGGCTCAAGTGACCCTCCCCCTCAGCCTCCTGGGTAGCTGGGACCACAGGCACCCCATTATGCCCAACCAATTAAAAAAAATTGTAGAGATGGGGTCTGGCTGTGTTGCCCAGGCTAGTATTTGTTAGAAACAGGTGCTCAGTGCTGCAGACAAGAACCAGTACTTAGACCAAAAATTTCTCAGCAAGGCAACTTTACTTCTCAGCAAGGCAGAAGGGTGCTGCTCGCATCCATCACGATCGCAAGAGCACACCAAACAGAGAAAGGAAGGGGTTTTTATCCCCAACGCAGTTCCGGTTTCTGTGTCTTTCCCCTATTGGCTGCGGTTGAACCACACAACCTAAGCTGATCCCAGTTGGCTTAGACCTAAACTCTTTATAAATAGGGAAAATGCACATCTTGTGAGCAAAAAAAAGGGAAGTGGGGGGAAGAAGGGGGTAGGGTTGATTTACAACCTTACAACTTATGACCAGGAAGTTGACTCTTTGAAGAGGAACTTAGTTGTCCCAACATACTGAACTCCCGGCCTCAATTGAACTCCTCCTGCCTTGGCCTTCCAAAATGATGGGATCATAGGTGTGGGTCACCGCACCAGACCTAGATGTTCAGTTTTTGAAGAAAGTTAGAAAGGAGGTCGATAGAGTCACATGTACATTTATGCATGACCAGTTGGTGGAGCGGGAGAGAGAGGAGGCCACGAGAGAGGCAGGGACAGTGGCACTGCACAGTCCTCAGAGGGGAGAAAGGAGAAAAGCTGGTCAGGCAGTTCCTGGAGCTGTCACCTGGGTGACATTGGACCAGGACCGCTGGGTGATGTGTGTCCTCCAGGCAGTGAGTGCTGAGGGTCTAAAGGAGACTCTGAACTTAGCACATCCAGACCATGACCACTGGCCCGGCTGAACCACTGCATGGAGTCGGGAGGGGAAGGCCGGCTGCACTGCGGAAGCGTGCTTCCTGTGCAGAGGGCTCTGTGTGGCTCCTTTAGACAGCAGACCACCCAAAAACACTCACGACAGGGCTGAGCTTTCGATGTTTGTTTCCTGAGAGCCCGTGGAGACACCCAGCCCTCTTGACTGCTGTGGCCACCCGGACAGCGCCTCATAGATTAGATGGTTTTCTCTGAGCCTATGCATGTGACGTCTGCCCACAGGCCGCTTCTTCTGGGAGGCCTTCCCTGATGTGCCCTTTGGCACTTTATCCCCTGAACTCCCCCTGCTGCCGGTGCTTCCTGGGCCCCCCGTCTCTCCTTGCCTGGGCTGGGCATCCCTCCGTGCTCCGCAGTGCTGGCTGCGGGAGTGAGTGAGGGACGAGCGGGCCCTGTGTCCGGCTCCCTGTGGCCTGTGCCAAGGTGGGGCGGGGTCTGATGGGAATTCGGGTTGGAATGTTCTGGCTACCACAGGCTGGCAGGCCTTCTGAGCTGCAGGCGCAGAGATAACCGCCCAGCGAGGTGGGCACGTAGCCTGGACGCCGGGCTTCCTTAGACAGTGGCTCCTCCTCACGACCCCTCCAGGCCAGCCTGGCCGGGCAGGATGCCCCCGCCACCCTGGGAACCAAGGGCAGCTGCAGCCGGGAGCAGCCTGCAGAGCTCTGCGGGGGAAGCTGGGTTCTGTTTGTTTTTCATGGTAAAGGTTCAATTTTTCTTTTGCTGCCATGACAAATGAATAGAAGTGTAATGCTTCAAACAGCACAGATCTGTGATCTCTAGTCATAGAGGGCAGAATCCCAGCTCGGGTCTACCTGGGCTTACGCCAAGGTCTTGTCAGGGTTGGTCCCTTCTGGGGACCTGGGGAGACTCTTGCCGTCTCCCTGCCTTTTCCAGCTTTTGGGGAGCTCACACATTCCTTGGCTTGTGGCTCCTTTCCCGTTCTTCCAAGGCAGCAGCGCCTGTCTCTCCCGGCTGCTGCGATGTCCTTGCCTCTCTCTCTGACTCCGACCTTCTCTCCTGCCTCCCCCGCACCCCCAGCACCCATGAAACTCCCTGTGATTCCACCAGGCCACCCAGATAAGCTGGGATCGCCTCCCTAGGTCAGGTTGGCTGAGGGGCAGCCTTCGTTCCTTCCGCAGCCCTGGCTCCCCTGTACCGTGAAGCAGCCTCGCCATCCTCACCTGGCAGGCTCGGCAGTTTTTAACATTCTCTGGTCTGTGAGCGCACGTGGTTGGGACAGGGACAGGGACAGGAAGTACCTGCATCCTTGTGTTTTCACCGGGGCCTCTTCTGCTCTCCAGTGTCCTGTTTTGAAGGATAATTTATGGCACCCCTTGTCCACAATGGAGCTCTTAAGCTGCCTGCAGTCTTGCTTGGTGGTCAGTCCTATTCGTCTCCAGTGTGTCCCGGCCTCAGGCAGTCACCGGGTCCTCTGTCCTCTCATTTGCAGGTAGCTCTGCTGCTGTAGCCTCCGTGACCCGCTCCTGACTTGCTGGAGTGGGAAGCAGGCAGAAAACCAGGTGGGCGGCCGAGAGGAGGCCCAGGGCGTCTCTTGCTTTGCCGAGGTTTCCCCCACCCCTGCTGGCTGCGGCTCCGCGAGGAGGTCCCGGGCCAATTTGGTTCAGCCAGCCAGCAGTTTTGGGTGCGCCACTTAGCATGAAACTTTGTATAATGAGTGTGACGTTGTCACCTCCGGGAGCTCATGGGGGTGTCTTTGTGCCAAGATCATGGAGTTTAATTCTGACCTGGCCTGCTGGCCTCATACAGAGCTCTAGGTTATGTGTGGGGACCCTGCTCCACTCCCCATCCTGGGAAATCCTGACGGGGCTTGGGGAGCAGAGCATGGACTCACAGGGTGGCCCAGCAACAGGGATGTGGTTCACTTAGTGCCTGGGCCACGGAAGGCCACTCCTGCTGTAACAGGTGGAGCCCGCCCCGGAGGTCTCTGAACCCAGCCCATCTTGGAGAGGGGCTCCCCTGGCCATGGACTCCAGCTGGTTCCAGGGCCAGCCAGGATCCTGTGAGGCCTGTGGGTGAGCGGGCAGACTGGAGATGTAGCCGGTCCTGGGTGGACTTGCAGCCACAGCCCCTCCCCCAGAGATGATGGGACAGCTTAAGTTGGGGATTTATTTGGGGCACTTTCTTCTTGGACAGATGCTCAGAAGGATGCCAGCTCAGTCTTCCAGGATACCTCCCTTCCTCGGTTGGGGGCAGGGGCGAGTTCTGCCTTTGGATGCCGCCGCTGGCCCGGCTTTCCAGGTCTTGGCCTGAGACCCCAGGAGGAGCTTCTGGCATGAGCGGCAGCAGGCACCTGACCTGGCAGCCCTGCGGGGCAGGGCGAGCTGGAGAAGGCTCCTCTCAGCCCTGCAAGCTCCTGCCATTTTACTGACGGGTTCAGCTCCCTGGGGCCCCGTTTGCAGCCATGAGAACCACAGGGGTCTTGGTTCTAGTTGTGGAGGATGGGGGCCGCAGGCCAGACCCCAGGAGCTCTGCCGTCTCTTCCTTTCATTTCTGACCCGCCCACATTAAACACAGCGCCCTCAGTGCTTACAGGAGTCGCCTTGCCCCGGCTCTCATCCTGCCTGTACTTTCCTGTCTCATCTGGACATGGGTGGTGGAGGCCCGGAGCGGCTTGGGGATCAGCCAGACCCAGCGGCCTGAGGCCATGCCAGCCTGGAACCTGGCCCTCAGGGCCTCTGCCCTGCCTTTGGGCACCTGGCTTCCAGCTGAGCATGGGTAGAGGAGCAGGGAGAGGCCTCCTGCAGCTCACACCCTGTTCGTGCCCAGCTCCTCCTGCTTCGTGTCTTTTTGGGCAGAAGAGGCCCCTTCTTGGCCCGGATCCATAGCCCTGGGTGGGTGGCTGGGTGGTGGGAACCACCTGTGGTTCTCTCTGGCCGGCAGGCCCCGTGCGTGGGGTGTTGGCCTGGTGGGATCTGGGCCTTGGTCTCTCCTGCTTTCTCCCATTGCCCTGAACAAGAGGGTGTGGCTGGGTTCCAGGACGGGAGAGGGCCGGGCAGGGCCTGGGATCAGCCCTTGTCCCACTCCCCTGCCAGCCGCCCTGTCTTTTCCCTGAGGGAGCTGGAAGAGGCCACCCCCCAAATCAGTGGCCCTAGCCTCCACACTGTGGTCTCCTGAATAGCGGCCCCACGATGTCCACAGCCTAATCTCAGGCACCTGTGACCTTTACCGTGAATGGCAACGACTTTGTAGATGTGATCACGTTAAGGAATTTGAGATGGGAAGGTGGCCTGGGTTGCCCAGGTGGACCCTGAATGCTGTCACGCATGTTCTCATGGAGGGAGAGAGGCTGGCACAGGAGAGGAGGGGCAGCGGGACCTCGGAGACAGAGGCTAGAGTGAGAGGATCCGGCTATGGGAGAGGCTCTGGAGCACCTGCCTGGGGGCCCCAGTCATTCTGACTTTGGACTTCTGGCCTCTAAAACTGTAAGAGACACTTCTGTTGTTTAAGCCACCCGATTAGTGACACTCTGGTACATCAGCCCCAGGAAAGGGATATAGCTGCCTCCTGTAGTAGCTGGGACCCTGGGGCCCTTACCTGACTCCAAGTGAATTACCTGCCCCTCTTCCCCCTGGTCGAAGCCACCCTCCCCTCTCACCAGGACCCCCTGGAGTGCCATTCTCCTCCCGCCTGGCCCGGCTGGGTCCCCACACCTTGTTAGACCCCACCGGCTTTTCCAGCGCCCCTGCCATCCAGAGACCCTCTCTTGGAGCCGCCTGGTCTGGGCGCTGGTTGATGCTCCCAGCCCAGTGTTGCAACCCCGAGTCCCCACCGTCTCCTGCTGAGGTGTTGTCTTAATGCCCCTGCCCATGGCATGCAGCAGGGTGCATGGCAAGGGGTCACAGTGGCTGCCGGGGGCGGGATGGGGTGCATGTGCTCTTCCCCACCCCAAGTAGGCGTTCTGGAAGCAGGCGCCAAGCTTGTTCCCTACAGGACACCGGGAGGTGTGTGGGCCCCACAGAGCAAGCTCGCATAGGGCCCCCCGCTTGTCCCTGCCCCTGAGGTGTTGGTGGGGTGGGTGCAGCTGGGTTCCAGGCAGAACATTCCTGGGGAGGGAGACCAGGCAGGCCCCAGCCGTGCCACCTACCCACGTCGGCACTTTCTGGTATGCTGGCCAACGGGGCACTCCCGGGCCCACCTGTTCCCAGAGGTTGGACCTCTGAGGCACAGTGGGGTGAGAGGCTGCCCACCCCTCCTGAAGGGGTGCCTTTCCAGTGCAGGGCCCCCCGTGAAGCCCCTGATGCCTGCTGCTGCCCTGCCTCTCCTCTGGAGCCACGCGCGGCGGACTCCGGGCCAGCTGGTTTTCGTCAGCGCTCCTGGCTGGGGTTTTGGGAGCAGCCCTGACCTGCCTGGGTGACACCGGGACTGCAGGCTGGGGAGATTCGTGGCCTCCCGGGCAGGCAGGGCCTCGTAAATCCTGCTCCTGCCGTAGCCTGAGGCCCAGTGGGCGGACTTGGCTCAGGGATCACCGTCTCTGAGGACAGCTCCTCTGCCTGGGGTGCGGGGCGGCCTCTCTCCCATGGCTCCAGCCTCTATCCTGCATGGTGAGGCTCTCCCTCCTCATCAGCTCTTCCTCCTGGGGCTGGTGGGTGGGGGTCTCTTGCCTGGGCCCCCATTCCGCCTGTTCCTGAACACTCTCAGGAAAAGACCCAGCACACCTGGGATAGGCAGCGGGGGTCCTGCTGGAGGCGCCAGGCTGACAGGGTACCCGGAGTACCCTGGGGTGGGGGGAGCTGGGCAGGCTGGGCCCCTGGTGGGAAAGCCGATTGGCCGTGGATCCCCTCCTCAGGCTGGAGCCAGGGAGGGAAGGAAGAGGATGGGGGAGTCAGTGGGGGGCGGGGCATGTGATGGGGCAGCCTGGCTCCAAGGCCCTGGTAGTTAGGCGGAGCTTGGGGCCTCCCTGTACCCTCGGAACAGGGCCGTGCATTTCCTTTGAGGCCCCTGCCCCCCAGCCCTAGTGGCAGCTAGTGTCAGCTAGGTCTGTCTGGAGGAGACTAGGGGCTGGGCACCTCGCAAGGTGTCCTTGGGGCCTGGCCGGGCCCTGAGCCTTGGAATGAGCCTGAGCTCTGGGGGGGACCTGGGCAGCAGCATCTGATCTGTCCACTGGTGGGGCCTTGGGAAGAAGCAGCAGGCTTACCTGGTGGGGGACTGGAAGACCCAGCTGGGCTTGGGGGGCAAGGCAGCTGCAGAGAAAAGTAGGGGGCGTGGGCCCGGTGGAAAGGGCACAGCGGCCCTTTCCCTCAAGCCACCCTGGCAGGCTGTGGCCTCCTCACTTCCAAAGGCATCTCCCGGGGTTTCTTTTCTTTTTTTAGAGACAGGATCTTGCTTTGCTACCCAGGCTGGAGTGCAGTGGTGTGACCATACTGCACTGCAGCCTTGAACTCCTGGGCTCAGGCCATCCATCCTCCTGCCTTAGCCTCCGAGTAGCTGAGATGACAGGAGTGCACCACCACACCTAGCTAATTTGTTATTTTTTGTAGAGACTGGATCTCATGTGTTGCCAGGCTATCATATGTTGACAGGCTGGTCTCAAAGTCTTGGCCTCAGTAGATCCTCCGGCCTGGGCCTCCCAGAGTGCTGGGATTATGGGCGTGAGCCGCCATGCGTGGTCTTACCAGGATGCTTCAGTGCTTTCTTGGCTCTGTCCTAGACCCTAGTCCTGCTGCCCTCCGGGCATTAGGCACAACCCCAGGCAGCTTGTGTTCCTGTGGGGGCCTGGACACCTGCCCTCGCCATGTCCCCACCATGCGTGGTCTTACCAGGATGCCTCAGCGCTTTTTTGGCTCTGTCCTAGACCCCAGTCCTGCTGCCCTCCTGGCATCGGGCACAGCCCCAGGCAGCTTGTGTTCCTGTGGGGGCCTGGACACCTGCTCTCGCCATGTCCTCACAGCCTGAAGCAGGGAGAAGGCCCTGCCTGGGAGGCTGGCCCTGGTGGGCGGGGTTGAGGGCTAAGGCTCCTCTGTGGCCAGGTTTGCGTTCTGTGCCCAGGGCTCAGGGGCATAGGGAGGCTATGTGCTCGTCGATGGAGTGGCAATCCTGAGGGGAGCCACCGCTGGGGTCCTGAGGGTTGGGTGAGAAAATGCACCCAGAGTTGAGCCACAGTTCGGCATGTCCAGAGCAGGGGTCCCCTCCTGTGCCTGGGCTGATGGTAACGTTGACTTGGGGGCAAGTGTGGTTCAAGGGGTTGGGATTGCTGATGTCTGGAACGGCCCACCTGGGCACCCAGCAAGGCTTGGTCGAACACAGGCACCAGAGGGAGCTCAGCTCCCAGGCTTCTGCTTGGAAGCGTAGATTTGGAGGTGACAGGGGTTTTACAAGTGCCAGGGGCTCCCAGAGGGTGGCCTCGGGCAGGGTGATCACCCGAGTGGCTGGTTTTCCTGATGGAAGACGCAGCCCTGCTGGTTTCTGGATGCCCCCATCCAGCTCCCCCATCTCGGGCTCCCCTGCAGTGTGGTGTGCCTGGGCAGAGGGATGTGTGGGGAGGGTTGGCGGGGTGCTGTCTCCTGTCCCCTGCAGCTGTGGCAATATAAGTCAAAGCCAGCCTGTGACCACTGAGAGGGCGGGAGCTGGCCCGCATCCTGGGAACATGTGTTGGGTCTGTGTTGACCTTGTGTCTGGCCAGGGAGGGTTTCCAGCCAGCCTGCTAAGGGGTTGTATTGGCCACATGGCCAGTGCCTGGTCCCAGGGGAGGCACTGCCCAGAGTGACCTGTGGAGCTGGACTGGCTCAGGGCCTGATTCTGCCTGTTGACTTGGAATTTGGTGAGAGTTTCTCCTGGTGGAGGCTCCCCACATCCCACCCCTTTGGCCCCTTAGGTCCTGTCGTCCCCAGCAGCCTCTCCCAGAGTGATTCATACTGGCTGAGACCCCTGGGGTCTGCACACAGGAGCAGGCTGACACCAGCTGCTCCATCCCCCGGTGTGATCCTAGGAAACACTGTCACCTGCATGGGGCGGGGCCACCCCCAAGCGGAGCCCCTGGTGTCTCACCACCACGGGGGCTGGGTCTGGCAGCCTCACATCTGTGGAGCACCTGGCCTGGTGTAGGCCAGGAGGCTGGCATCACTAGCAGGGAGCTGCCCGGCCACATGGCCACACAGGCTCGGCTCTCAGAGCTGGGAGCCACATCTTCTTCCTCACCTGCCTCACACTTGGGGGCCCCAAGGCACACAGGCAGCTGCCCAGTCCCGGCCGGCTGGAGCCTCAGATCCTGGCCCTATCCACACCTGGCGGCTGATCTGAGGGCCCCACTGTCACACCCCTTAGGGTCTCCTGCCAATGGACCAGCACATGGGGGACACGGGTTCCCCGAGGGTGAGCACACGGGTGGTGGGGGTGTGGGCCCCCTCTTGCTCCTCTTGGGTTCTCACTCTGCAGCCTGTGCTTGCTGGATCGGCTGCAAGGGCTGGGTCTTTGGAGCCCTGCTCTGGTTGGGTGGCTGCTGGGCACTTGTGACATTGCAGTCACTGCTGCTGAGTTAGGCCCCTGGCATGGGGCCAGATCTGGCACGGAGCACCCCAGAGGCCTGGGCACACCTGCTTCCTTCTATACCAAAACTGCTGGAGAAGTGAGGTGCAGAATCCAGTCTTGGGATGATGTTTTTTTCTTTCTTCTTAAATGAAGGTGAAATTCACATTGCATAAAATAACCCCCTTTGAAAAGTAGCAACCCTTTGTGCATTCATCGTGCTGTGCAGCCATCACCTCTATCTCATTCCAAGACATTTTCCTCACCCTCCCAGGAGACCCCAGACCTGCCAGCAGGCACGCCCCGTCCTACACTGTGTGACCTCTCGACATGGGCTCCTTTCACGCAGCCTGAGGTTTGAGGTTCCTCCTTGCTGTCATCCTCCGTGTCTGTGTTCATCACCCGGTGGTGGGCACCCGGGTGGCCTCCCCCTTCTGATGGCTGTGGACAAGGCTGCTGTGAGTGTGCGCACACACCGTGGTTTGAGTCCCTGTTTCTATTTATCTTGGGCAGGTGCCTAGGGGTGGGACTGCTGGGTCTATGGCGCCTCTGGGTTTAACTTGTAGAGGGAGCCGTTGCTTTCTGCTGGTAGAAAACCCCCGGGATGGGGAGGGCTGAGGGCACGGAGCCTTCCCCTCACCACCCTTCAGGCTGGACTCACCAGGTGGCATCCACCGTCACTTCAGCTCTGGGGAGAGCGGGGACCCCTGGGTTGGGGCTGGCGAGAAGTGGTGAGGGCGGCCTTTGTGGTGAAGACTCAGAGCCTAGCCTTGTTCTGACCTTCGACCGCCCACCCGTGCCTGGGCTTGAGTCATCCCTGTGAGAAACTGGAGCAAGGGGCCTGTCCGGTGCCCACATAGCTGGGCTTTGAGAGGTGCCTGCTCAAGACTCACCTTGTACGGGAAGGCTGGTCAGCCTCCGGGTGATTCCCTGGGCTGCAGTGTTGCCTGGGTAAATTCCAGGCCACAAGTGACGCCCATAGCCCGAGCTGGAGCCCTTGTGGGGCCAGAGAGCGGGGTGAGCTGTGGGGAGCAGCAGGACCAAGTGGCCCTGGATATCCCATGCCAGTGTCTTCCATGAATCGATGGACCCTTCTGCATGCAGTCAACCAATGGGGTGCCTGCCGCCTGCCAGCCTAGACCCGAGCATGACCATGTGCCCCCAGAAGCCCCCAGGCAGCCCCCCATCTTCTCGCCTAGACTGGAGCCCTGAACACCCCGGTCCTGGGTTTTGGAGGAAAGAGAAGCTTCTGCCGGCTTTGGGGAGGAGCCGTCACCTGCTCCTGGAGCTGAACTTCTCCGTCCTGGGCCCTGGTCTGCCTGTGGCCATGGGGCATCAGCCTGCCTGGTGCCCAGAGTTCCAGCCCAAGCCTGAGGCAGGGGTTGGGGGAGGCCCAGCTGCCTTGTCGGGCTCTGGCTTTTCTCCTGGTGGCCGGTCCGCCTGCAGCTTCTTCAGCATTCACCAAGGGTCTCCTGCAGCCCTTGTGGGCTTGTTCTGGGCTGAGCATGGGGGCCCCGAGACTAGTGGGGCCAGTCCCCACCAGAGCTTGCATGGTCCGGCTGGGGGCAGATCACCCAGCGTGGAGCCACAGGGACGTTAGGGCTCAGCCCGGCCTGGGATGGAGGCGACGCCCACAGGTACCCATGGCGGGGTCCCAGCCAGCATGGAGATGCTGGGGTTGGGGTCTTTGGGGGAACAAGGGGCGATTGCAGCCTCAGTGAGGGTGACCAGGCAGCAGTGGCTGTCCTGAGTGCCAGACCCTGCAGCCCCTGTGCCAGGCCAGGCTAAGGGGCTTTTCCTGTGGGTGTGGGGGGTCCCTGAAGGACCCCAGCTGCAGTGGGCTCCTTTCCCCATGGAGCCTAGCAGGGGTGGGGGGCTGTGAGGCTGCCCTGGTGCTGGGAACCCGTGCTCACGTGGCCAGCTGTGTTCCAGGCCTGGGAAGCTGGGGACCCAGCTGTGCCAGCAGCTGTGTGGAAGCTCATCTGGCATCCAGCCCCACCTGCCTGGACACCGCCCTCCCAGCCACCTGGCCTTGAGGCCCGAGTGTCAGGACAGGTCCCAGAGCTTGGGTGCCTGCCCCACACCGGAGGAGGGGCTGCTGCTTGCCTGCCAGGGCAGTCTCTCGGGGCCAGGCAGACAGGGGACCCTGGGCACCCTGGCTCTGACCCCTGGCCTTGGCCAGCCTCCGTCTCGCCCTGTGTAACTCTCTAGGAATTCCCAAAAAATTCCCACCATGGACCTCCACAGGGCTGTGCTGACAGCTGCATTCCAACAGTCCGGAGACGGCTGGCCTGCATTCCGCTCGGCCCGTTCTCGTGGGACTGTGGCCGCCCTGAGGACTTTGGCCCCACCCAGGGCTCTTCCAGGGCCCGTCCTAAGGAGGTGCAGAGAGAAATGCCCCCGGCATTGGAGAGCCTTGGGCCAGCTCAGGTCCGGAAAGGCCCGTGCTGTGTTCCATCTGTCTGGGGTGCTGGTGGGAAAGGTCGGCCTCATTTTCTGGGAACAGCACCCTGTGGGCTGGGCTGGCGTCTGGCCATCTGCGTCCTCAGCATGCTGGGGGCTCCACTGGCTCTGAGCCTGCCTCCAGGTTCCGATCCCCATGCAGCTGGGGAGGGCCTGGCCTTCGGCCTTTAGAGGCAGGGGCACAGCGGGCTGAACATTCCTGGAACCTTGGATGGTGCAGCTCAGCAGGGGTGGGTGGGGAGAGGCGCCTGGTCCCTGCGTCACCTCAAGTTGGGTCCCACACCTTCTCAAGGCAGGTCACTTGATTCCCTTCTTCCCTTGATGCTCCTACCGACCCAGTCACTTGTGTGGGGAGGCAGTGACGCTGCCGCTGCCCAGGACCAAGTCCCAGGGGGAGTCCTGCTGCCTGAACCAGGCAGAGGTGCACCCCGGGAGAACTGCCACATTCCTGTGCCCACAAAGACGGAGGGCGGGCTAGAGCATGGGTTCTGGGTCCTGGCAGGCTGGGCTCAGCAACATGGTGTGGTGTTCAGGGCGCCTAACCTGCCCTCCAGGCCCGACTCAGATGCCACGAGATCCCCAGAGACACGCCAGGAAGGGAGGATGGGGCCTGGGGCTGTCCGAAGGTGGGAGGGGGTGTTGCTGTGCAGGTGACAGTGGAACTTCTCCTGGCCTCAGAGCCGAGGGAAGCCAGGTTTTTCCTGAAAACCCAAAGCTGTGGCAGACCGCTTGACTGGAACACACACAGCAGCCGATCTCTGGGGACTCACAAAAAAGGTGTGGCTGCTTTACGGGAGCAGGGCTACCTCTGCCAAGCCATACCCAAATGTGTCACACCACACCGAAGGCCCGGGGAGACGCCACTTTCCCTGGGAGCGAGGGAGGGACCCGTTTTGCAGTGTGGCTCCCCTGCTGCTGGGTTTCCACACCCAGGCCTCCCTCCTTCGGGGCCTGTTCTGCTGGACAATGTCCCCTGTGCTGTGGGGAGCCCTGAGCCTCATCCCTCTGAGGCCTTGGGTAGGCCGAGGCTGGAGGGAGGAGGTGGCTGCGTGGCTGGCACCTCACTTGCTTCTCCCGTCGCAGACGTGGGCGAGTGTGCCAACGCCAACGGGGGCTGTGTGGGTCAGTGCTGGGACACCGTGGGGGGCTTCTACTGCTACTGCCTCCTGGACACCAGCTGCAGGGTGATGGCAAGACTTGCCAAGGTAGGGCATGGCCCAGCCCACGGCCACCCCGCCTGGCAGCCCCCTTCCCAGCCCACTGCCACCCCGCCTCAGCAGCCCCCTTCCCGGCCCGCTGCCACCCCGCCTTGGTGGCCTCCTGGGCAGCCGCCTTCTCAGCCCACTGCCACCCCACCTCGGTGGCCTCCCTGGCTCCCTCCTTCCGGGCCCGCAGGCTGCTCCAAGGGCTCCACTCGGGGTACTCCTCACCCAACTCGCTCCTCACTCCTGACATTGCCTCTGGGGGGACTCAGGGGACCTGGTGTTGGTGGGAGGCACCTTGGGGGCCATGCAGGAGGAAGGAGGGGTGGGCAGGGACGGCTCAGGCCAGGCCTGGGGCTAGAAGCATTTGCGAGCTCTGAGCAGACCCTGCGGCTCAGCCCCGCCATGGCTGGCAGCTGGCAGCAAAGTCAAGGACAGACAGAAGGAAAACCTACTGGGAGAGATGGGAACAGATTAGGATTGAGGTGGGGGAGGAGGCCGAGGAGCATGGCGGTGGGGGCCCCCGGCTGTCCCCATCTCCCATTACACTCCTTTGCCTGCTCTAGTCTCTGCCCTGGCATCTGACCCTGGGGTAGGTCTGGACTGCCTGGCCCTGGGAGAGTCCTCAGGCCTCTGCTCTGCTGTCCCGGGTCAGACACTTACTGTCATCATCTCCCAGAACTTCCCTTGCCAAACCCAACGCTGTCTCCAGCTGTCCAGCTGCGAGCCATCTGGAGCGGGGCAGGGGCCAGCCTGCTGGACTTGGGGTCAGGGGAGGTGGGAGGGGCATCTGCTCTGTCTGGGATGTTCTAGAAACGGATTCTGTGTGCTCCTCTCTAGCCTGTGCTTGTGGCCAGCGGGAGGCTGGGGGAGGGAAGAAGTTGCTGTGACCTGCCGGGCCTGGGAGGCTTGGGAGCCCCGGCTCAGCGAGGAGGGAGGGTGGTGCCACCTGTGCACAGTCCCCGCCAGCTCCAGGGCCCCTGCTCCGTTCTGGCTCTTGCCTTGGTTTCTGTGAAAGCGGCTCCACTGGGCTGGCAGAAAGCCCCAGAGGCTCCAGGATGAGCCAGGTGCAGGTGGAGTTGGGCAGGACGAGGGGAGGAGAACCCCCTCCCAGACCCAGGATGAGGAGGGGCCTGGCTGCCATGCCTTCTCTCCTGCAGGGCCCCCACCCTTGTCCACTCCAGGTGTGGGATGGCCCCAGGACTCGGCCACCTCCACACGTTGGAGCTGGAGGTTCCGACCCATCAAGGAACCTGTCCCAGGTGGGATACAGGAGGCGCAGGGCAGCTTACGTTTCCCCACCTGCGGCTGCCTGTGCAGTCCCTCAGAAGGGTCCACTCAGCCCCCACCCAGGGCTGCTCACCGGCAGGGATTGGGGTGTCAGAGTTAAGACCAGACCCCCCTACCTGGTCTCTGGCATTGTGGGGGGTCTGTGCTGAACCGATTTCACCTCAACCCTGGGGGAGCAGGGCACCCCTCTCGGGCTGGTGTCCCTGGGGCTGGGAGTCCCTGCGGAGGCAGCAGGAAGACCCGCAGCAGACACAGGCACCCTCCCTGGCCCCTGAAACTCCCCTGTTGTAACTGACGGGGTGGGGGCCCTGTGTGTCCTGGGGAGAGGGCTGGCCCTGCCGCCAAGCCATGGGACCCAGGCAGCTTCCTTCTCCCCCAAGATCCTTGTATATGCCCCCCTTTAAAGTGGGGGTGCTTGCCCAGCTGGGGTAGGGAGCAAAGGGAGGGTCACTGTCCGGTGACCCGAGTCATCCTCCCGAGGTCAGCCTGGACCCAGCCCTGAGTGCCACCTGCCCCCTCAGCCACCCTGCCCCCAGCTCCAGATGGGCTCCTCTGCCCTGCTGTTCCCCAGCCCAAGCCCACTCGTCTCCCCAGTTGCTGCGTGGGGTCTGAAACCCCACCTCTTGATGGTGTGTGAGAAGCTCTGGGTCTGCCAGGCCAGGGCTGGTGCCAGGCCTTGGTGGGGCGTGGTGTGGCTCCCAGGTGGCCTCAGTGCCTATGGCTGGGAACACCTGGCAGAGCAGAGTGAGAGGCCCAAGACCCTGCCGGGGGGCTGGGCTGGGGGGGCTGCCTGGCAGGTTCTCAGTGCTCCAGGGCTGTGGTGTGTGGAGCACTCCCCAGGCTGGCCAGCGTCTGCTGGTGTCGGGGCCTGTTCCAGCAGCCCCTGCATGAGGGCAGGCTCTTGAGGTGGCCCAGGATGCTGCGTGGGGGTCCCTCCTAGGAGGAGCTCCCCTGACCCAGGCTGGCCCAGGGAAGCCAACAGAGAGGCTCCGGGGGCCCCTGCACAAAGGCTGTGCTCCGGGGTTGACAGCACCTGTTACAGGGTGCAGACGGTGCTCAGGGGCAGAGGGGACAGGTGCCACCCTGCAGCCCCAGGAGCCCTTGTTCAGGTCTGTGGGCTTCAGAGCCTGGTCAGGCTGGCTGCTGCAATGCTGGGGGGAGAGGGTTAGCCTGATGCCACTGTGATGCTGGTGGGAGAGGGTTAGCCTGATGCTGCTTCAATGCTGGGGGGAGAGGGTTAGCCTGATGCCACTGTGATGCTGGGGGAGAGGGTTAGCCTGATGCTGCTGCAATGCTTGGGGGAGAGAGTTAGCCTGATGCTTGGGTCTTCCATGTCTCTCTCAGCCTGGGGTGGTGGGGGGCCCTGTAATGGGGTCCTGGCAGGTGTGTGTCAGGCCCCAGAAGACAGACTGACCACACTCCCGCCTCCTGTGTCAGTGAGTGGTGCAGCGCTCAGAGGCCCTCCTGAGATAGAGCAGCTCCGGGTGGTGAATGGGCTTCCCACTCCCCATGGCCAGAGCTGGGGGTCTTGTGATTCGTGCTCTGGGGCTGTGGGCCATGTTTGTGCTCCTCCAGGGCTGACACGGGCTGGCCGTCCAGGCGTGGCGGGTGGTGGGCCTCTGGAATGTCAACTCCATGACAGACACTGCAGAGCCCAGCATGGTGACGGCAAACACGTTAGGCCTGGGCCTCGACCCCTATCCCTTCAGGAGGTATTGGAATCTCTCTGCCGGGGGTCCCTATGGACGGGAAAGGTCCTTGCCATCTGGCAGAGCTGGCCAGAGGCAGAGGCATGGACCGGATGACCCAGGGCCAGCCAGGAGGCTGGACGGCATCTCAGCCAGGGACCGGGCCACAGACCCTGCCTCCCAGCAGCGCCGTCGCTTCCTCTCCTGCCCCGTCCCTGGCCTCGCCCCGCCTCCCGCCCGGGGTTTCTCACCCCCAGCTCTGCGTGTTTGGGATGGCTGGGGCTCCGAGTCACTGTGTGGCCGAGGGGGCCCTGCCAAGGGCCAGGAGCCTGCTGTGTTTTCTCTGTCCCTCTGCCAGCCCAGCCTCCCCTGAAAACGTAGTCTTGCCGAGCGAGTGAGTGAGCGCAAGACTCAGGCGGTGCCGGCAGCCGAGCATGAGCACAAACACAGGATTCGGGCTGCTCGGAGCAGGGAAGGGCCGCATTGCTTGGTCACCCGCAGGGCCTGGGGACCCCTGGTACGGCAGTGTGTGCCAAGTTGATGGGGTGGGCCCAGAACCCGCTTGCAGTGATGACTCGGCCCCATCAAGCTCTGAGTGAGTGCTGGCGCAGGAGCCTGGCCTCAGGGTGCCTTGGCCCCGGCCCCGGGAGCGTCTCCAGGCCAGTGTGTTTGTCATGTTCTGGGAGACTGGCCTGGGGCAGGAGCTGAGCTCTGCTCTGCTGGGCTGGGCAGTCCGGAGTGGGCTCATCTCCCAGGGGAGGCTGGATGCCTGCCGCTGCTTCTGCCATTTCCTGGGCAGGGCGCAGCTTCTGACATATGCACACCCTCCTCCCAGGCCCCTGGGCAGGTGGGCTCAGGCCTGTGCATGCTGGAGCCGGCAGACCCTGGGGAGGAATTCAGGCTCCACTGTAGAGCTCCTGCCCGGGCTGCCTGGCCCTCAGCTCACCTCCAGGATGGCCCAGGCCTTCCAGGGAAGCCGCTTTGAGGATGCCACCGCAGCAGAACCAGCCATTGGTGTCAGTGAGGGCCAGGTTTGAACTTCCCTTAGTTCCTTATTGTGTGGCCTTGGGTGAGTAGCTCTGCCCCTCTGAACTCCAGTCTCTCTCTTTAAAATGCGGCAAGTCATGTTCTCAGCCCTTACAGTGATCTAGAGGATTTGGGGAAAACGCTTGGGGCCCATGGCCCGGGCTGCAGAGAAACGCCCAGCGCCAAGGCCCAGGCCCGGACAGAGAGAAGAGCTGTCCCACTCGCGTGGCCCGTCCTCCCCTCGGCCTGGGCTTCCCACTCTCTCCACCTGCCTTCCTCTGCCTCCTCTTGACCACGGTCCTCGGGGACTAGGACCCCACATCAGGCTGAATAGGGGGCGGCCAGGACCCTACATCCACCCTGGGGACCCCTGGCAGGTCTCCATGCAAGCCCAGCTTTCTCCCTCCACTGCCAGCTGGGTTGGAGTTCAGTCCTGTGAACATTCCCACCTATAAGATGGGTCCAATCCTCGCATTAAGCCCATGGTTTGGCTGGAAGACCACAGTGACAGTGTAATGGGGAGAGTTGTTCTGTGCTGTTCAGAAGGAGGAAGCAGTGCTGCCCTTGGCCTCCAGGGCCGGGTGGACCCCACCCATCCAGGCCCGAGGGCTGCCTTCCCATACTGGGGCTGGATTCAGCCCCGACACTGTGCTGCTCCCACCCCAGCTGACCCCTCCTTCCAGGAGATAAGGAGGGATCATGGGAAAGGGGGCAGCCAGGGGTGGCGGGAGGCGGCCAGGCTGGGGCTGGGCGGAAGCAGGCGCCTTCTCTGGTGGAAGTGGCAGCTCTTCCTTCTCGGTGCCGGACCCGGCTCTCAGCTGCTACTTGGCCGCGGGGGCTTCCAGGGTGGAGCTGGGTTTTCATTGGAGTGTCTGTGGGACACCGGTGGGCTCTGTGGGATGCCACCCTTCTCAGGAGCAAAGGGACCTGCCATAAGGGGGGTGAGCTCAGACTCCCCCCACGGTGCCCCCAGGGAGCCCCTGTGCCCGGGAGTCTGTCACTCTGCCCTTCCCACCCATCCCCGTCCACTCTCTGCTGCCACTGTGGGCTCGGCCTTTCACATCGTCGCCTGCTGCCTGAGGGCACTGCCAGGTTCCCACTGTCCCCAGGGAGAGGAAGGCATGTGGGAAGTGACCGAAGGCTGCGGACTAGGAAGCCTGGGCGCTGACTGGCTGCCCCCCTCGGGCCAGCTGTGCCTCTCCCGCGGAGCCCAGGCACGGGAGAAACGAGTGGGCAAGGGGGCCTGATTTGGACCCTGGTCCTGGCACCCAGGCCAGATGCCCGTATGTCCACCTGCCCTTCATGAGCTCCTTGGTGCTGGAGCTTTTTCTCTGACCTTCCTGTGGGAGCAACACTTTGTCCCACCCATGGCAGGGCCTCCACCCAGGAGAACGGCATTTCCACAGAGTCTCCCGGGAGGCTTTAATGCTTCCAGAACTTTGTCACTTCCTGGGACAATGTGCTCTTGCTGAACCAGAAGAGTGGTCATGGTGGCCGAAAGCCTCTGCAAGCTCTATGCCACCCACACTCCATGCCAAGCCTGGGCGGCAGCCCCGCTCCGTGATGCTCAGTGCTGAGGCCCCCCACGGGGCAGTGCCATGGGGGATTTAGAGAGTGGAGTAAGAGGCCCAGAGAGCGCAGGAGCATTTGCGGAGTCAAAGCTGGAGGGTGGCAGAGGGGACAGATGCCCAGAGCCCCTTGAAGTCCAGGGCAACCTCCAGGGCCCTAGCCTGCACCTGGCCGCACCCAGCCCTGACGCCTGGGCTGCTGACTGTTTGGCCCCAGGATGCCATCTCCCCTTTCTAGCTGGTGGCTTCTCTGGATGTGGAAGAGGCTTCTTACTCATTCCCAGTCCCCATGCCAGAAGCGCCCGGCACTTAGTGGGTATTCCACAAACATCTGGTGCCGTGACCTGAATGTCGGTGTCCCTGCAAAATTCCTGTGCTTGAATGGACTCCCCAGTGTGATGGTGTGAAGAGGTGGGGCCTTGTAGGCAGTGAGGAGGCCAGGAAGGCTCTGCCCTGGGGAATGGGATTACTGCCCCAGAAAAGATCGGAGGGAGTCGTTCCCCTTCTGCCCTGTGAAGCTGCCCCGAGAAGCCACCCTGGAGGAGCCAGAGGGCTGATCTGTCGTGCCTGGATCTTGGACTTCCCGGCCTCTGGAGCTGTAAGACATACATCCAGGGGTTTGTAAATTACCCAGACTAAGGCATCTTGTAGGAGCAGCAGGAGTGAACAAGCAAACACAGCTGTGGGGAAGGCTGCCCTCGCAGGGAAAGAGATGGAGGTGTGGTGAGGCCTCAGCGTCCCTCATCCATGGGCCCTGGAGCCCAGGCCTGAAACTGGGCCTTCCGGTTGCAAAGCTGGGGCCACGTTCCTGTGGGTGGCTGAATCTGGGCCTCCCCAGGCCAACATTCTTCAGCTGGCTATCTTCCCAATGCAGCGGGAAACCCGGCTGCAAAGTGTGTTCCTTCCAGGCAGGATGGCAGCATTTCCGACAGGGCGTCTGTGGTCAGAGGCTTCCTCCGTCCGAGGCGCTGCGAGTGAAAAGCTTTCATTTCCCGACTCTAATGAGCAGACCCTGGCAGGCACGTTCTCAGTTAAGGCCAAGCCGGGAAAATAATAGCCTTCAACGTCAGCGGTGAGAGCCAGCCCAGCAACAGAAAGACAAGAGGCTTTCTCTGACTGCCCAGAACCAGGACGCTGGGGCAGTTTCCTGGAGGACACCCCGAGCTGGGCAGCCTGCAGGTATCTGTGGCTGTGCTCCAGATGAACACGGAGGGCTGAAGGGCCCGTGGGTTTAGGCAGCGGCCCAGAAGGCCTGGGTTTGGATCCCAGCCCTGATGCTGGGCAGGTGCGACCCCGGGGGCCTGCGTAACTCTCGGAGGCTGCAGTCCTCAGACTTGGAGCTCGGGGAGGCTCAGTGGATACCTTCACATGGCAAAGCTCAGTGCACCCTGGGACCCTGGCCGGGGAGCCATCTGTTGGGAAGATAAGCCTGGGCCTGGGAAGGTGACCAGTGGATGCTTCAGGCAAGGTCTTGCCCTTGTCCTAGAAGCTTCTGCCACCAAGCCAAGGGCCTCCTGGGCTGGGGAAACTGAGGTGCCAGGTAGCCACTTTTCTCCAGTCCTCCCGGGAGCCCCAGTGGCCCCAGCTTGGTTTCCCAGGGGCTACTCATGAGGAGGCTGGGGAGATTGTGCCCCAGAGTCAGGGGCTGTGAACTCTCAGAGTTGCGGATGCCTCAGGAGGGCAGGTGCCTCCTGCATGACCTGGACCAAGTCACGTTCCCCCTGTGCCTCCGGAGAGTGGAACCCACCATTCCCTCCTGGCAGGGCCGAGGTGCTGAGCTGGGCGTGTGCAGGTGGGGCCGTGTTCCCAGGAAGGAGAGACCCCGTTGAGCCCCCGAGCCTCCCCTTCTCCCGTCGTGTTCCCTCTACTTTTATCTCCCACACCCACCCCGGCACCTCCCCCGTGCATTTCTGCTGGCCCCGCCTGGCCTTCCTGTCAGGGGGTCAGCCTCCGGATGGCAGGCCGCTGCTGCCTGTGTCCCTGGCCACTGCTCATCTCTGGGCCTTGGGTCTGTAGTGACACTGCACCTTAGACCCAGCGCCTTGGGCTGCCTCCCCACCATGCCCCATCTCTTCCCCAGGGCACCCTTGGGCATTGGATTCGGCCCGGGCCTTTCCCTGATCCTCTACCCCTCACCCCCGGTATCCTGCTGGGCTCTTGACCCCGCTGAGGCCTCAGCCAAACCCCCAAATTCTACCTCGAATTCTCCACCTCCCCCAATCTGGCCAGAAGTAGCTCTAGGGGTCAGGGAGGTGGGCTGTGCAAGGAGGCCGAGGGCAAGAGCTTCCCTTCCCCGGAGCGGAAGCAGGTGCCCAAGGCTGTGGGATGCCTGGAATGACCAGACCTCTAGGGCCTGAACACTTCCCATGGGAGATCTGGAGGGGAGGGTGTGGATGCTCCGAGCCTCAGGGCTGATCATGAGTCCGGGCGGGGCAGCCCAGTGGGTTGGAGCTTGCTTCTCTGCATTTTGTGTAGACATAGGGTATCCTGAGCTAGGCCCATGCAGCAGGCATGCCAGTGGCCTTGGGGACTTGAGGACTTCTGGGATGGCTTCCCAGGAGTGATGGGCCAGGGCGAACTCCCATGCGTGGGCTGGGGAGGGAGAGCTGCACTGGGGGCCTCAGAGGCAGAGGGGGGTGGCATTAGGGGCCTCAGGTGGCATTAGGGGGTGGCCAGACCCTGCCAGCTGCAGGCTTGGGCACCTTTGAAGGCAGCACAGGCTGCTGGCTGGGCCCTGGGCACAGGGTATGACCTGGCTGCCACCCCCTGACCCCGGCATTCTGTGAGCAGCTTCTGTTCTGCCATGCTTTGGGTGGAGAGAGGTCAGCAGGAGTGACAAATGGGGCCCCGGGGTTGCTTGAAGCCAGCCTGGCGATGTACCCTAGCCACCAACTATTGGTTCATTTGGGCTGGCCAGGTGCCTGCTGTGGGCCAGGCCCTGAGCACCATGTGACATGTCTGAGCTGGGCTTCCAGGCACGCAGCTTCTGCCAAAACTCCCTGCCTGGCACCTGGGCCTCCCCTGAACACCCCCACCCCCCACCTCTCCTGCCGCCTTGCCCAGCCACCCCGCACCTACCCCATATGGCCTCCAACAAGCCTGTTCATGTCCCCGAAAATGTCATGTCCAAAGGCCAGCTGAGTTCCACCTCCTCCAGGAAGCCTCCCAGATCACTCCTCTGAGTGCAGTGTGAGACCTGGGGCATCCTCTTGCCTGTCTGCAGTCTCTGCTCCCCTGGCAGCTCTGATGTCCCAATGAGAGTCTGGGCCCGGGGGCGTGGGGCTGGCCTTGCCTGGGGGCTACATCCCCAGCGGGTGCTGTGTCAGCCCTCAAGGGTTGGGTGGGAAAGAGCCTGGCAACAGAGAACCCACAGACAGCGCGGTCACACACACACACACACACACACACACACACACACACACACACAC
>NW_026652284.1:2885778-2918820 GCF_009828535.3 Hylobates moloch | reverse complement strand
GGGAGACAGGGCCACTCTATCCTGGGCTCACCCGGGGGCTGGTGTGTACAAGAGAAGGGGGCTCCCCACTGTTTCTGCCTGGCCTCAGCCAGGGACAGCTGCAGTAAGGAATGGCAGCTGGGCTCGCGGATACAGCGGTGGTTTCAATTTTCCTTCCTTTGGCTTGGGCGAGGAGTGGAGACAGGGTAATGGGTTTACCATGAGGCTGACATTGGAACGGTTCGGGGAGGCCCCTGCCAGGCCCTGTGTGCTCTGAGGCTGGGTGGGGGCCCCCCTGCTCCTAATAGAAGCTCTGTGGTGGCAACAGTGGGAGAAGGGGTGCGAGGAACGTTGGGGAGGCCGTTCTGTTCTGTCTCCGCAGGGAGGCAGCTTGGACTGTGTGAGACCCCAGACCACAAATGGACCTCCTGCTCTGGGCTGGGCTCTGGAGGTCAATGGTTGGAAACCGCCAGGCAGGTCCACGTGCCACTTGCAGGGGTGGGGTGGCATGGGAGGGCTTTGGGGCTTAGGAGCCTTGA
Source organism: Hylobates moloch (assembly GCF_009828535.3). Taxonomy (NCBI): domain Eukaryota; kingdom Metazoa; phylum Chordata; class Mammalia; order Primates; family Hylobatidae; genus Hylobates; species Hylobates moloch. Next base: position 2,918,302 of record NW_026652284.1, on the reverse strand, counting down.
GCCCCCGAAGGCAGATTAAAGAGAAGCTTGAGAGTGGCCTCCTTCTAGCACCTTCCTGGCCATGCTCTCTGCAGTGGGGGCCAGCAGGTGCACACTGACCACTGCCCTGTCCTTGCAGCCCTGTGCCCCTTGCTGCTCTGGGTGGCTCCTTTCCCCCACTCCAAGCCTGGTCCCAGCCCCTCCCAGGCCACCCATCTCCACCCTCCCCCTGCATTAGCTGGGATGGTCTCCACCTGTGCATGGACTAGCACTTTTGCGGGGGACACGCCCTTACCTTCCGGTGTCCATGGCCCACCCCATCATCCCATCTAGACCCCAGGCCAGGTCCGCCTACCAATGCATGTGTCCAGGGCGGGGGTGGGATGAGAGGACCAAGAATCTCACACTTGCTTTTAAATGTCATGGCCGGAAGTGATGCCTGTGCCCTCTGCTCATGTGGCCACGCCCGCCTTCTCCCGCCTTCTGTGGGAGCAGGGAAGAGTGAGCTGTAGGTGTCCGTGAGGTCAGAGCCCAGGGCCCGGTGCCCCCCGGCCACTCGTTCAGGGTCCACCTCTCCACCTAGGAGCACCCCTGGCCTGGCACACAGGGCACATGCAGGTAGTTGTGGGCGGTGGTGATCGCCGCTCCACCTGGGTGGCTGCTGGGCCTGTAACCTTGTCCCTGCAACATGGCCACCTCAGTCAGGACTATAGGTCGTGGCTCCTGGTAGCTTCTCTGAGTGTCACTCCTTTCTCTCATACCCTCAACCCCCTGCCACCAGCCAAGGGCTTAGCTCCTTCCCCCTGTTTCATGCCAGGTGCTGGGTCTGTGATGCCATCCCCAGGGGCCTGGCTAGGTGGGAGATTGCCCGCTGAGGAGGTAGACTGGGCTGGGCACTGGGCTGCCTGGGGCCTTGGCCCCCTTGGGCCCCACTGGCGGCCCCCCTCACCCCATGCCTGAGCCCCTAGGAACCTGGGTGGAGGCAGCCCCCACTATGCCCACAGCCTCTCTTGCTCCCACACCCAGCCCAGCTTTGCCCAACACTAGCTCTGCGTTCAGAGGCCAGGGCAGCGTGGACAGCCCAGCATCATCTCCCTCTCAGGGAGGTAGAGGCACGTGTCCAGGCGCCTGAGCCGCAAGGCCGGAGGGGGGCCTTTGTGGAGCGGGTGTCAGAGGTGAGCAGTGAGGGACAGACACACGCAGCAGTGGGGGGTGTTGGCTGGACCCTGTCCACTTCCAGGCTCTAGTTTTGCCTGAAGTTCCGGAGTCAGGGCCCAGCCCCAAGGGGGAGCAGTGACATTTGGGGGTGGCATTGGCCCTCGCTCTGGCCTGGGTCCTGGCAGGAGCCTGGTGGCCGCCCAGCTTGGAGAGAGGGGAGAAGCTGGAGCCAGCCGCTGGGGGCTGGGAGAGCCTTCTGCTGACACACACACATTCCCAGGCACAGACGCCGGCTGCGTTTCCACATCGGGAAAGCATTTCCCAAACAGCTTCCAGACCCCACAGCCTCCGGCCGGGACGTGCTCGGTGGCGGCACTGAGTAGGGGAGGGGGTGTTGTGGGTGCAGCCTGGGCCTCGGAGGCGCTGTCTACCGGTGGGCTGCTGCCCCCCACGGCCATGCCCAGGCCCCTCCCTAGCCTAGCGGGAGGGACGGCCCAGAGCCCTCCGCACCCTAGAGCTTCAGCTGGGGCTCATTTATACTCCAGCTCTCCCAGGCTGTGGGGACCTGGACGGACGTCTTAGTTGGGTGGGGTGATGCCACTGTACCCCAGAGCCATGTCCTGCCTGTGGTGGGCACACACATCATTGTCGAATGAAAAACTGAATGAGCCAATGAAGGGGTGTCGTAGAGGAGGGTGGGCAGGGGTACGGGGGTCCAGCCTAGGGTGGGCTGGCCAGCTGGGGAGGCTTTGCAGAGGTGACCTCTGAGTTGGTGTCTTTGAAGGATGCATCGGAGTTCATGGTCTGTTGGGCAGGAGGAAGGGTGAGTGTCTAGACTGCCAGGGAAGGCTCGTTCAGGGAGGCCAAGACCACCAGAGGACGGCCAGAGCCAGGGTGTGAAGCCAGAGCTGCCTAGAAACGCTTTGCCCAGGCCCCGGGGATGGCCCCTTGGAGAGTTGCAACACTGAGCCCTGCCTGACAGCCTGCCTGGCGCCTGCCATGGCCTGGGGAGGGTGATGAGCAGGAGAGACCATGTGCCCAACCAGAGGGGCGCCTGCAGGTGCCTGCCAGAGCCACTCCCCTGGAGGAACCCGAAGGAGGTGGCCCAGCGAGGACAGGATTTGGGGGAGAGTCAGACCTGGTCCCCCTGGGCTGCACTTCTCTTCCCTGCGTGACCCTGGGGAAGTCATTTCTCCTCTGGAAACTGGCTTAGCGAAACCACAGGAGAATGTCGCAGGAGCCGTGGGCAGAAGGTAGGACTCAGGGTCACCGGGGGGCCCCCACACTGGGGTTCCACCTGGGCAGAATGAGGGTTTAATCATGGCGTGTATGTGAGGGCAGAGGGGAGGTGGGCGGGTGGGCACGGGGCAGCAGATGAGGAGGGGAGCAGAAGCGGGGGACTCCCAGCTACGGGATAGGAGCCTGTGTAGGGCCAGGGTAGTCTGTGTGGGGGTCCAGAGGGTTGGATGCAGCCTTCTGGAGAGGGGCAGCCTCTCTGCTGCCTGTCAGATGAGGGTGTCTGATGCGAGGGACCCTAAGGGTGAGATGGGGATGTGATACCAGGAAGCTCCCATAGCTCTTGGGGGTTTCGGGGCAGAAAAGACAATTTCCTTTGCCTGAAGTTGTTGTCAGGAAGCTTCCCGAAGGCCTTGCTGTGCTGTGACAGCTGCTCCCTGGAGGCTCGCCCTACTCTGTTGGCTGCCCTCCTCTGCCTGGACCCCGCGGGCACCGTGGCGGTGACACACCTGGCCCTGGTTCTCCTTCCCGAGTCACGTGTCTCATTGCTTCAGGGCCCCTGAGCTGGTCTCATTCGGGCCTCTGCCCATGCACAGATGAGGAAACTGAGGCCAGAGAGGCCCCGGGACATGGCCATGCCATACAGCCCTTCAGTGGGCCAAGAGCTGCCTCTGTGGCCCCAGTCCTGCACTGGGTACTGGGCACACGGGCTGTGGTAGCCCAGCCCTCACCCTGGATGGACACGGGATTTGGAGTCCAGATGAATGGAAAGGGTGATGGCAGCCCCAAGGGGAATGGAGGGGCTGGAGTGGTGGCCCCCAGATGGCTCTGGTGGGGTGCTGAGGTGGGGGTATGGAGGTGATGGCTATCAAGGGAGAGGGCCAGGGCTCAGGTCCCTGGCTGGCTTCCAGGATGCCTCTGGACCATGGCTCTGTCCACCATGGCTTAGGAGGTGGACAGTTCCCAGACGTCCCCCGCCCTCTGGGAATCAGGCGTGGACACTGTCTCTGCCATGGGTCTCTGCGTGGCCTTGGGGTGTCTGTTGGAACAAAGGGCCGGGAAGGGGCATGGTCAGGCCTCCAGACTCGGCCTGCCACTCCCACGTTTGTTGACTTTTATGGACCCTCAGTCAAGCGCTTTTCCCATAGGAGGGAGGTGCACATCATGGTCATAAATGATGTCACCCTGCGTGGAAGGTGCCATCAAACAGACCCGTCAGCCTGTCTATCCGTGAGATTTACGGAGGCTCCTCACGGCAAGGGCTCAGAGGCTGATGGGAGGGGCTCCCCAGGAGGCCCCACAGACAGGCAGGGCCCAGGCAGGCCCATTTCTGCAGTGTTGGGGGCCGAGGGGGCGGGCTGGCCTCTGGATGGCGGACAGGATGGGGCAAGCTGAGACAGGCTGGGACTGGGTGGGGCCTCTTCTTTCCCATGTGCTCAAGGGTGGCCCCTCAGCCCTTGCTCCCAGGTGCCTTGGATCTGCAGAGACTGCTCTCTGCCACATCTTAGCACTGGGCAGGCTTCTGAGGGGTGGGTGTCGGCCGGCACGTGGGCCCCCGGCTATAGTGGAGAGTGGAGAGAAGGTGGAGGCTCTGCCGGGATGGGCCGCCTGCTTCCCTGAGTTGCCGGGGCCGGAGTTCTGCTCAATTGAATTTGACCTGAGGACAGCATCTTAGTCTGTCTGGGCCTCAGTTTCCTCACCTCTAAAATGGGGACAGTAGCCCTACCCTGCAGGGAATGGTGAGGATGGCACCGCATCCCCAGAGCCCAGGGCCTGGCACAGCGGCTGCAGCTGAGGTTGTCAGTCCTTCTTCCCCACAGCTCTACCCATGGCTATGCTCCTGACCCAGGCTTGCCCACATACAGGGCCTGCTGGCCCAGGGAGCATGCACACTCCTCCTTCCTGACAGCTGGAAGGTGTCCCCAAGCTTTCTGTCTCTGCAGTGGCCCCAGTCATGTGGATTTGTGCTCACCGCTCACCTATTGTCCTCTGAGAGGAGACACAGGCTGCATCTCTGGGAACAGGCTGAGCTCCAGGGACACTTCCACTGCCTTTCGGAGGGAGATTTTCGGGCCTTCCTGGAAAGACCGGGAACAGTGTGGGCGGGCGCCCAGTCCTTTTGTGGACCCTCACTGCCAGTGCTGGAGGTGGTGCTGGGCTGGTCCCAGGCAGGGATCACTGCTGAGGGTCACTGAGCACCGCGGCTTGCTGGTCACATCTCTTCCATCTCCATGGAGGCTAGGAGTGGGAGCCCAGTGACCCCCCACCAAGCATAGGTGCGAGAAGGGGCTCAGAGAGGATGGGGGGCTCTGGGGACTCTGGTCCAAGCCAGAATCACAGCCCTGGCTCTCTTGCAGAGGTTAAGTGCTTGACGAGGCTCTAATATGTGGTTCCTTCTGCTGCTGACCCTAGGAGGACTGCCTCCCCCGGGCTATGCCCTCGAGGAGGGTGGGGACCCAGGGCTCTGGGGTTGGAAGCACCTCCGTGGCCTTTGCAGCCTGACACCTGGGCACTGCTGGCCACCCTGCGGACAAGTTCTCCCTGCTCTCTGTCCGTCACCACCTGCTGCAGGGATGCCAGGGTTCCCTTGCCCAGGTTCCCTCCAAGTACGGGGCCCTGGGCCAGGGGAGGACAGGACAGTGCAGGCACTGGACGTGGGGACTGGGGGTGTCTCAGCCCCAGTGTGTCCACATCGGTGCTGCAGCTTCAAACCAGTTCCCCACCCTTGTCAGAGTTCAGCCCCACCAGCCATCTCTGCAGGCCCCCCCTCCCCTGCCCCGCGGCCCGGCCAGGATGGCTCCCTATGCTGCTTTGGCTTCTTTCCCGTGTTGGCTCCAAGAACAATGTTTGTGCATGTGTGTGCTTGTGCGTATGTCCGTGCGTGTCTGTGTACCTCCTGTGTGCATGTTTGCACACGTGAGTCTGTGTGCCTGTGTCTGTGTGGGTCGCATATGGATGCCTGCGTTTGTGCCTAGGTCCCTATCTGCGTCCGGGTCCGGGAGCGCGCACTCTGGAATGCGCGGGGCGGGTGGGCGGGCAGGCGCGGCCCCCTGGGGGATGCGGGGCGGGGCTCTGGGCGGGGCTGGGGGCGGCCCCCTCGGGCGTCTGCGGAATTGGCCTTTACCTGCGGGGGCGGAGGGAAAGCTGAGAACTTAAAGGCAAGTGGGGGGGCGCGCCCGGCCCAGAGCTGCTCCCGGGCGGCGCCGAGCGGAGCGGAGCGGATACCGGGCCTGGGCTTACGCGCCCGCCCGGAACCCAGAACCAGCCCGAGCCGCCTGCCCCGTCGCCCGGCCGCCAGCTTAGGGCGCAGTGTGGTTGGTCCTCGCGCCCTCCCGCCCGCCGGCCTACCCGGCCATGGGGGCGTCCCGGGACCACGGGCTGGCCGCGCTCTGGTGCCTTGGGCTCCTGGGGGGCCTGGCGCGCGTCGCGGGCACGCACTACCGCTACCTCTGGAGGGGCTGCTACCCGTGTCACCTGGGCCAGGCTGGCTACCCCGTGAGCGCCGGTGACCAGAGGCCAGGTGGGCGCCGGGCGAGCCTGGGCAGGGCGGGCGGGGCCAGGGCGCTCCCCGGCGCGCTTCCTTTGTTTCCTCTTTTTAAAGTTTGCGCCAGGGCGCTGCTAGCTAGGCTGGAGGGATCAGGGCGGGGCAGTGCCCGGCAGGCGCTCCTGCTTCTGGGACAGGGTCCGTGGGCGCTGAGGAGTCGGTCACCCCCGTCCCCTCTCAGGGCTGTCGGTAGAGGCTGCTAACAGCCAGGTCCCTTGACCGGAGGAAAGAAAAACATCCCCTGCCTTTGTCTGTGGGAGCAGGGTTCCCCGCTCCCCATGGCACTGGTGACTGCGGGTCAAGTGAAAAGGCAGGCTGGAGAGAAAGGCCTTTTGAGACTCCCGGAGCTGAGTCTCCAGGGTCCCCAGAGCTCAGCCCCTTTGGGGTCCTGTCTGTGGATGTGGCAGGTGCTGTTCTTCCTGGAGCCCCACAGGCATGGGCAGCTGAGGACCCTGGTGGCCTGGGAAGCAGGTTACAGCCCTGCCCTCGTTCCATCCTGCCTCTCTCTGCAGCTGGGATCTGGCGCCTGCACTGGGCCCGCCTCCCTCCAGGTGGTTGCTTTGAACTAACTCCCTCGGATCCACAGAGCTTGGAGCTGGGCACCCTGGGGAATTGGAGGAGGGGGTGGAATTGGAGGAGGGGGTGTGGGCTGTGTGGCTCCCAGTGAGTCATCAGCCACATCAGCCAGGGGTAGGCAGTGGCTGGCGGGGGCCCTGAAATGGCTCCTAAGAGACATTGCCCCTCCTCAGCTGTTTCGAGTGCTGGGCCGAGCCTCTGCCTCTCTCCTGCGTGAAGGACTAAGCACCATGCCTTCGGTGTGGCAAAGGCTTCCTTCATTCCCTGGCTTGGTCACTTGGCCCAAGGGGGGCCCAGGCTCCATCTTCGCTGGGTAGGCAGCCTTCCGGCTGGGTGGCTCAGCCCAAGGCCACGTCCACCTACGGTGGCACTAAATGCCTTGCGACTGTGAAGCATCCAAGGCCTCTGGCTGGGAGCCCCTGTCCTGGTCCAAAGCGTGCTCCAGCTTTTGGGGGTGAGAGGAGAAGGGCCCATAGGTAATGGTGTGTGCTCCCTGGGGGTGAGGACCCTGTGGCATGTGTGGGGACAAAGCAGGGCTTGGAACTTGGTAACTGCCCTGAGCGGAGCTTTCTGGCAGGGGCCCAGAGCCCTCCGAGTTTCCTGTAAGTCCAGGCAGGCTTCAGAAGGGGTGTGTCTTGGGTGGTTTCTGCAGAGGCAGCTAGTTCGAGGCAGCCCAGCCATGCCTGTCCACCTGCCTGTGTAGTCCTGGGCTGGGAGCTGTGGGACATGGGTGATGGTCGCTGGGGGCCCCATGGGCTCCCTGAGGCTCCTCCACTTCCCAGCCTGGTAGACACTGCAGGTCTCGCCAGGCTCCCAGTGAACCAGCCCATGTTGGCACAGCCGTGTTGCCGTGTGCCAGTGTGCTGACGGTTCTGTTGTGAGGCTGCCAAAGTCCATAGTCTCGTATCTAGCCGAGGGCAGCAGCAGGATCCTGGCCCAGCTGTTCCTTAAAATAGCTGCTCTCTGAGCCCACTCGTCTCCCACCAGATGGCTCCCCCCAGGTTCATGTCGCAGCTGTCTGGGGCGTCTCTGGCCTGCCCCTTCCCCGTGTGGGGCTTGGCCTGGGGCTGGACAGGGACAGTGGATTTGCCCCCAGGCTGGGCTGTTGTACCTGGAATGAGCAGGTTTTGTCGCCTGACTCATAGGGGCCTCCAAGCTCCTTTCGGCCTTTGCTGGGGCCTCACTCACCTCAGGCTCAGGCCCCCACACTGGCCTCTGAGTCTCCGGGGCCAGTGCTTCCTGGTGGCCCTGGTCCCACTGCAGGGCTCAGTGGGCAGCATGGTCTGTGTGTAGGCGGCACGGGCTGGTCCTGGATCACAGGTCTGCAGAGGAGGGAACCCAGGGAGCAAGCTTCTGCAGGGCACTCGGCTCCCGTGAACCTGGCTGTGCGACCAGCCCCACACAGGCACAGGAGTCGGGAGCCCGGGCTGGCAGAGCTGGCACTGGGAGCCCCGATTTCCAGCCCAGATGGTCCGAGCCTCTATGACTCCTGAGACGACAGTGATGTGCTCTGCAGTTGTGTCCCGTGGGTGCAGTAACAACCATACACTCAGCGCGCTTAGGACAGCACGGATTTATTACCTGACAGTCCTGCGAGGCCCAGTCCAAAGTGGGCTAAAATCAAAGCGTGGGCAGGGCTGTGCTCCTTCTGGAGGCTCTAGGGCAGAGTCTGTCTCTTGCCCCTTTCAGCTTGTAGAGGCTGCCCGCATTCCTGGTCTTGTGGTCCCTCCTCCATCCTCAAAGCCTATAGCCCAGCACCTGCCAATCCCTGCCTCCCTCTGACCTCTGTTTCCACTCTCACATCTCCTCCTCCCCGCCCTCTGACCCTCCTGCCTCCCTCTTATAAGGACCCTGTGATCATGTTGGGCCCACCTGGATATGCCAGGATAACCTCCCATCCAGATCCTCGACTCAGTCCCATCTGCAAAGGTAGATCCCTCTGCCATATGAGGGTCTGGGGATGAGGACGTGGACATCTCTGGGGGATGTTCGTTATTCAGCTGACCACATTGTCTGAAAGGCCACTGCGCCTGTGGCTCTTAAGATCACAGCCGCAGCCAGGGTCACTGGCTCAGTCCTTGGAGCCGTCTGAGAAGAGCTCAGCCCTGCCGTCACGTGGGGTGCTTTGGGAGTGGGGCGGAGAGGGTTTGGGTGACGCATTCCTGCCTTGCTTTCTGAGTGAAAATCATTTCTATTAAGGGGATTTGCTCAGTTCAAAGGGGCCGAGATCTCAGAGTGGAGGGGACCCCTGCAGGAGGTTGTCTGGCCCAGTGCCTGTCCCTGTAGGCCTCTGTCGTCCGAGTGGGAGGCCCCAAATCCTTCACCCTTGAGCTGGCTCGCTGTATCCAGAAGCTGATCCTGGCTGACAGCAAACAGCAGGCACCGGAAGCGTGGGTGCGCTTCAGCGCCCCCACCCAGGCTCTGTCTCCCCCACCACAGCCCCCTGCCACTGCCAGATGGTGCGGCTGGGGTGACAAGGGCTTGGCCTAGCCGACCTGGGCCTGTGCATTTTTGGAGGGAACGTGGAATTTCTGGAGGGACTAGTGGCTGAGAGAGGCGGGGCCGAGCCCGGATGGGATGCTGGAGTCCCAGTGTTCCTGTCCACTTAGCAGGAGGACACTTACATCGTTGCTTTTCAGAGACCCTCTCGGGGTCTTGGATTGAGGGATCTGAGCTCAGGGGGAAGGGTCTCCTTCCTGAGCCTTCAGGTGGGTGCCACCCACCCTGCCCTGCCCAGTGGGCATGAGTCTGCCCCCCAGCTGACTCTCATTGGAGGGCACCAGGTCCCTCTGTCCCTCCAGCTTCTTTGGGGCGCTGTTGGGGGCCCGTTAACCCTTTGCTTTCAAGCTTCTTCCCGCAAACCATCCTGGCCTTTGTGAAGGTTGCGGTGATAACTTCATGGTGCAGGTGGAGAGGGGCTCCTGGTCTCATTTGCAGCCCCCTCTGGGAGGCAGCCTCAGGGCTTAGGGACCCTGGGGGTCTCCCCAGAGTGGGTGTGGCTTGTGCAGGGAGTGGATGGCCCTGGAGGTCCCAGGCAGAGACCCTGGCCTCCTGGGGCTGTTCATGTCATCTCTGGGTTGCAGACACATTCTCAGAGCATGGATGGGCAGCAGGGTTTCCATAGGTGGTGGGCACAGCCTGGTGGCTGGGTGCCATCTGTTGACTCAGGCTCGGAGACAGCTATGAAGAACTTCTCGGTGTGTGCTGGCGCTGGCCGCTTGCACCTGTCAACAGTGCTCCAACGCCGGAGTTTTAGGATGGAGCCCGGAAGGTGGCATTTTCATGGGGACCGTGGGTGGGAACTGGAGGGTGGTCGAAAGGCCTTGGTAGTCACAGCCAGTCATGGACCTGGCGATTGTTGAGCAGAATTAGCGAGGCCTTGGCTCTGTGCAGGCCCTGGAAGCGAGGGATCAGGCCGGCCATGTTTCCCGCGCGGTCGAGGACTTGTCTTTTGAAATCATATTTTCTCCCAGAGAGGCCACGCCCAGTGGGAGTCTGCCGGTGGCATTTTGAGCTAAATGTTGCCTTCCCTCTCCAGGCAAGGTCAGCGGGCAGGGCCTCCGTTGTCACCCTGGCCAGAGGGCCCCAGACGCTCGGCTCATAGCTTTTGGAAGAGCACCTGTGTGTCTTTCTCCCCATGGTGACCCTTTGGCGGCTCTCAGTGTTCCCTCCCTCTCTTCGGGTATGTGAACCCGGCTGCGGGGTGGGTGACGTTGTTGGATAAAAGATGTCACCTGGGTTGGACAGGGTGGCTCATGCCTGTAATCTCAGCACTTTGGGAGGCCAAGGTGGGCGGATCACCTGAGGTCAGGAGTGCAAGACCAGCCTGGCCAACATGGCGAAACCCTGTCTCTATTAAAAATACAAAAATTAGCCAGGCGTGTTGGCGGGCGTCTGTAATCCCAGCTACTAAGGAGGCAGAGGCAGGGAGAACCGCTTGAATCCGGGAGGCGGAGGTTGCAATGAGCCGAGCTTGCGCCATTGCACTCCAGCCTGGGCGACAGAGCGAGACTGTCTCAAAAAAAAAAAAAAAAAAAAAAAGATGTCACCTGGCCTGGGTAGCAGGTGTGGACTGCGGTGCCTGGGGCAATGCCCATGTCTGCCTTGGCCTGGGTACCAGGCTCTTACACTCCTCTCCTGGCATCTCCTGGCACCTAAGCTGTCCATGTAGCCCATGTGGTCTCTCCCTCATGTTAGCCTTGGCCTCTCTGACCAGGGCACTACTGGCACTTCCAAAGTTTCCGCCATGCCCAGAGGCCCCGGACCCCTAGGAGAGTCCTCCTGGAGTGCTTCTGGAAGTCTCTCTGGTGGGGGTCATGATGTGTTGTTCTCTGGACAGTGCTGAGGCTGCACAGCTCTGTCTGTCCCCACCACTGGCTTCTCCTCTGAGAGCCCCTATGTGCCGGGTGCTCTGGCCGGCTGGCAGGGTCCCAGCAGCTACGGGGCTTCTGACCCAGGTTAGCCCAGGGGCTGCACACACAGGTGTCCAGGAAGCCTGTGGCCTCCTGCCTGTCTGCTCTGTTCTGTTTGCCTCAATCGCTGCCTGGATTCCCCTGAGGCCCAGCTTGGCGACGTGGGCCTGGAGGGTGGGATGAGAGGCTGGGCAGCCTGAAGCCATCTCCACATCTGTGCTTTCCCGCTGCGTTCCTGCAGAGGGTGGTGATGGGTCTGGGTGCAGCCCCCTGGCTCTCCAGCCCTGGCAGGGTCTCAGGGGAAGGATGCTTGGAGCACCACCGGCTCTCAGCTCGTGGTTCATCCCGGGGGTCCTGCTGGGCCTCTGGGCTTCCAGCCAGCACTTTCCCTGTGGCCTGTGCCACAGGGCTGGGGACAGGAGCAGGTAGGCCCAGGTGTCCTGTGATGGGAGGCGTCCTCTTAAAAGTGCACCTGCCCTTGGATCCCTCCCTGCTCTCTTCAGCCACGCTTGTTCAGGGGGCTTGGTAAGCAGTGGGAGGGACAAGGGTCCTGCGAGGCGTCTGTGGCCTTGGACTGCTGCTCTGCTCCCCTTGGCCGGTCCCTAGGCTGTGGAAGTCCAGGCAGTGCAGATGCGGGGAGAGGCCTCAGGACCAGGCTGCCCTCGACCCCTTCCTGCTCTCCTACTCCCCTCTACCGCCTTTGAGTGGGGCCTCAGCTAAGTCTGGAACCTGAGGACACGTGGTTCTAAACTGAGCTGGCTCTTGGGCAGGGAGGGTCTGACGGGGTCTCGGCTGCTTCGGGATGGTGGGTGGCACTTCATGGGTGAGGGCGCCGGCACAGCAAGGGCTCCTGCCCTGGGATGTGGTGGCCTTCTGGGTCCTTGCGTGGGGAGCCTGTGAGTGTGGGGGGCCTAGGCTGACCCCAGCTGCATTGGTTTCCCAGGGCTGCTGGAACAAACACGGCAAACGGGGTGGCTACAAACAATAGAAGTTTCTTCTTTCACCATCTGGAGGCCAGGATTCCGAACCCAAGGTGTCCGCGGGGCCACGCTCCCTGTGAACCTGTAGAGAGGACCTTCCTGGCCTCTTCCTTCTGGCTGTCCTTAGCCTGTAGCCTCGTCACCACAATCTGCCTGGTCTTCACATGGCCCTCTCTGTGTGTCTCTTGTTGGGATAGGCGCATTGGATTTAGGGCTCACCCTCATCCGGAACAGTCTCATCTTGAGCCTGAACTTAGGACAGCTGCAAAGATCCTGTTTCCAGACAAGGCCTCAGTGGGAGGCTCCATATGGCCGTGAACTGCGGGGACACTCTTGAAGCCAGCACGCCCTCCCCTCTCTCAGGCTTCCCCCCACAGCCTGGGCACGGCCGTCTCAAAAGCTGTCAGTTTCTCTTTTTGGGCTTGTGGGTCCTGATGGAGCGGTTGACACTGCCCAGGAAGCACTTTGTGGATTTGGACTTAAGAAAACCGCATGTGCTTCCGGTTCAGTCTTGAAAGGCGCTAGAGGCCCAGCCTGTCCTTGGAGCCCTCTGCTGCTCCCCACCTTCTGGCCGGCCCTCGAGGCGGTGGCTCTTCCTTCTTCATCAGGTGTCCAAGGTGGGAGCACAGACCCTGCCTCTTCTGCTCCAGCTCTGGCAGGTGTGGGTGAGGGGCTCAGGGGTGGTGCCCTCGGGGCACAGGAGGGTCCTGGGTCTGGGCCCCTGGCACCTGGGGGGCTGTGTCGGCAAGGCAGGAAGGCACAGGTGCCCAGCTGCTGACCCTTCCCCATTCCTGCTCAGATGTGGACGAATGCCGAACCCACAACGGTGGCTGCCAGCACCGGTGCGTGAACACCCCAGGCTCCTACCTCTGTGAGTGCAAGCCCGGCTTCCGGCTCCACACTGACAGCAGGACCTGCCTGGGTGAGTGTCGCCTGGAGACCCTGCCCGGGATCCTGGCTTCGGCCATCCCTGCCCTCTGGGGTGTGCCCAGGCCTGACCTGAGAGGGTGGCTGTGGACATGGAGAGGCAGAGGCCGGTCTGGCGGTGGCTCCTTCCTGTGGAGCATGGCTCTGTGGAATCCTGGCCGCACCTTGGCCCAGGCTCAGGCCGGTAAAGAGACTGAATGCCAAGTTGCCAGGTCCCCAGGACCCCGGCTGCAGACCCTCTGCAGCCACACTAAGCCCTGCTGTGATGCTGAGGCCTCTCCCAGTGGACGGGGGAGTGAGCCCATGGGTGGAGATCCTATTAAAGCTTCTCTACAACAGAGGCTGCCGTGGTTGATCAGCAGGGACCTGGCCTGGTTGTGATGTCCCCTAGATTTGATGTGAGGGAGACCTGGGTCGCTTGCTAGGTGGTGGGGGACGCTGGCCGAGGAGGCCTGGTCCAGGGCAGGGGCTGCGTGAGGCCACCCTTCTTCGCCTGCAGAGCCGGGCTTTGTGGGCCCAGGTGATCCCTGCTCAGCCTTGGGGAGCCTGGAGGGTGTGGGCTGTGGCAGGTGGGGTAGGGGTGACCAAGAAGCGGGACGCTGTCCCTCAGCTTCCTCTGTGGGGTCTCTTGGCTGTTGGAACAGGCTGGAGGAGGTGTCGGGGACACGGACTGTGGCCGCAGGGAGGGAGGGTTAGAGGGAAGCAGGGGAGGTGCCAGGCCCCGAGGAACCCGCACAGGGCTGAGCGGGGGCTGGAGCCCAGAAATCTGGGGTGAAGAGTAAGTAGCCAGTCAGCCACCCTCACCCTTTGGCGCCCCTGCTCCTGGCTGGCTCTGGACACAGGCGCCCCAAGCGAGGACAGGACTGACCCTCTTGTGGCCTCTGTCTGGGAGGCATGGGGGGTCATTCTCTGGGTGACGGGGGTCAGGACGCCCCTTCTTTCTGCCTTGGAGGCCTGGAGCGGGGCCCAGGCCGGCTCTGAGCAGCCTCCCTGCTGGTCCTGCCTGCAATGTGGCAGGGCGGCCCGCCAGCCCCGGGGGGCCCCCCCGGCACACACTCACATGTCCCGGCCGCCGTGGGGATCCAGGCAGCCGCTCTGTAAAGTTTCCCTGGGTCTGAAAGTAGAAACAGATGCAGGAATGTTGTGATGTACTTCCGGACAGTGGAGACGGGGGTGCAGCCCCAGCCCGCTGCCCTGCGGGGGCTTCTGGGAGGCTGCGGCACTTTAGCCTTTTACCCCCTGGTCCCCTCAGGCCCCCTGGAAGGGGCAGCTCTTGGCGGGGGGCATGTCCTTTTCTCGACCCTCCTCTCAGGCAGGGTCTTCCTTGTAGAAGGGCAGCCCAGGTGTCAGCCCAGTGGGGTCTCTCCTGGCCTCTAATCCCCTCTCCCGGCCTCCTACTGTGAGTGGGGGGCCTTGGGACACTCACTCTCCTGGGCTTTGTTTTCACCATTTGTGTGATGGTGACCTTCCCTGAAACCCTCAAAAGGGACAAGGACCACCCACCCACCACAACCCACTGCCCACCCACCTGTCACTCACCCGGCTGGAGCCTCCTCCTATAGCCGGACTTTCTGGGATTTGCCTCCCAGGAGGCCGTCCTAAAGATGTCTGCGCACTTGGGGCCCCAGAAGGCTTAATTGGCGGTGCTCACCCATTTTAAAGGTCTCCGGGCCAGATGCCAGAGCCCCTGGGCAGGGCCTGTACAGCCTGGCAGGAGGCTCCTGGGACCTCGGGGCCCCTGTGGCCGTCACCCCCCCAGGGTGCCCCCTGTGTGAGTGGTGGGCTCCCGGTGCCTCCACAGCCTTCTCCAGGGCTGGTGCCTGGCTGCTGGCCTCCTTGCCCCATGGAGGGCCCAGGTGAGACTGTCACCTGCGTGCCAGCCTGTCACCTAAGTGCGTTCACCTACTCAGGAGACTGCTGGACGCAGAGCAGTGACCTCGGAGTGCACCTTCTCTTTCATTTGACTGAGGCTCCCAGCCTGGGAGCCTGGGCTCACCCCCTGGGAACAGGTAGTGACTCTCGCTTTGACAACAAGAATGACTTGGGTCCCACTAGCCTTTGGCTGAGTTGAGTTGGAGAAATGCCTTCCTCTCCCTAAAGTCCCTGGTGGTGGCCTGGGGACCCCTGGCCTGGGAACACGTGAGGACTAGCCCCATTCCTAGGCCACCCTGCCTGGGCACCATCCAGACCCCCTTCCTGGCACTCTCTGGGGCATGTTGTCCCCCCTTGTCCCTTGCCATGGTGGCCTCTGTGTGAGAGCTGTGGATGGGGGATACCAGATGGCGAGTTCCTGGGAGCTGATGCCTGCAGGGGCGGGGCCGGTTCCTCGGTCTCCCGGGAGTTTCCAGGATTGGCGTGGGTTTGTCAGCCTGGGCCCAGCGGGAGCTGCTCTCTGGGGGCCTGAAAAGCTTCTAGACCGAGGATGGAGTCCCCTGGGGGCCACCTCCCAGGCAAAGCCAGGCGTGTTTGTTTGAGGGGTGCCTCACCGTCTCAAGCCCCTTCTTGTTGCTGAGGGACCCGGCCAGGCTGTTGGCCTGAGACGCTGGCCTGGGATGGGGAGGGTGTTGGGGCATCTCAGCTCCTGGCCAAGGGCTGCCCCGTGGGGGGTCTCCTGCGGCAGCTCGGCCTGGGCCCGTTAGAGGGCACTGCCCACCCAGTCTGTTCCAGGCTGCCTGGGCTCTGTGAAGACTTGATGGGGGTAGAGCTGGATTTCTGGCCCCTGGGGAGCTTGGGACCCTTCACCCTCCACTGCCTTACCTTCCTGCCTCAGTGTGGGGGCATCTTCTGGTTCACACTGGCACCCTCTGCCCAGGCCTTGGTCCTCAGGAGTGGCCTATTCCACCTCCATGGGCCAGTTGAGGGTGGGCTGCTCAGCTGGAACCTGGGGCTGCCGTGGAGCCCCTCCCCCAGGCCTGCCGGGGTCCTCCTGGCCGGGAGGGTGTCGTGACCCCTCCTGGGGCTTTGCAGGGGGACAAGAAACATGCCCCCACAGGCTTGAGGCTCTGCAGTTGGACTCCCCACTAGCAGCTTGGAGTGAGGCTTACAGAGAGGCTGGTGGAGAAGCTGCCTAAAAATCCACCCTTCCTTCCCCAGCATGGGGCCAGAGCTCTCGGGGGGCTGACACCTCCAGGGCCCGGAGCAATCTAGGAAGGCCCCAGAGGAGGCCGCACCTGAGGGGGGCCTTAAAACACTCCAGAGGGGCCTTGAAACACACTTGAACTTGTCTCTGAGGCAGAGAGAGGGCAGGAAAGGTACAACCTCCACACCTCCCTGCCTTCTAGATGATCTTATGGAAATCAGACACCAAAAGGGTTCCCCTCTCAAAAGTGAGAATCTACAAGAAAGACTTTGCCAATGGCTCCCACACTGTGAGAGTGTGGGTCCCCGTTCCCCAGCCCTGCCCGCCCAGTCCTGGTGTGCCCCATTGCCCTGGCCGCCCAGTCCTGGTGTGCCCCATTGCCCTGGCCGCCCAGTCCTGGTGTGCCCCATTGCCCTGGCCACCCAGTCCTGGTGTGCCCCATTGCCCAGGGCGCCCAGTCTCTGGGGTGGGAAGAGCAGGGCCTAGTGAGGCCCAAGGGTGGGGCCAAGCCTGCTTCTTATTCTCAGCCCCTAAACCTGAGCCTGTCCTTGCCTTCCCCGGTGGTGTGGGGAGCAGTGGTCTGGCCCGAGTGTCTGGGGGCATCATTCTTGGTTTTCCATGACACCCTGCAGAGTGCCAGTGTGCAACACTCAGAGAGGAGAGCAGCTCCCATGTGGTCTAACACTGCACTGGAGGCCTCCGCCTCTGTGTACCTGGGGTGCTCTGAGCCAGCACAATGCCCGCCCATGACCCCGGAGGCAGCCTGGCTGACTCTGGACCCTAGCCTTGGACATGGTTGTTCCCTCATGTGCCCTGGGTCGAGCAGCACTCCTGGGCCCTGTCTGAGGGCCACAGATGTCACTGGCTTAACCAGCAGAGAGGTCCCTCCAGATGAAACACCCTGTGCCACCCCAGGGAAGAGGTGGGCCCTCTGTCCTTCTCCCCTTCTCGGCCCATGCCCATCAGGCCTTTGGGTTGGACACTGTTGGGGAGGGTACTCTGTTGTCACCCCCTGGTGGCCTGGCCACCCCCTGCCTGTGTCCCCCAGAGTTGGATGGACTCATGTGCACACGGCTGGGAGAGGCCTCCCAGCCCTGTCTCCCCCCTGGCTCTGCCATGGGTGTGCTGTGTGCCCTGGGGCAGACTCTTCCCTACCCGGTCCTGGGTCTCCCCATCACGGCAGTGAGAGGCTGCATAGACCCCCTCCCCTGGCCGCTTGGTTCCTTCTTGGAGGGGAGGCCTGGCCCCGGGGAGGCTGCTGGCAGGCCTTTGGCTTGTGCTGAAGGGCCAGGGCTGGCTGCCTTGCTGCCCTCTGACCGCCACCTGGTGTGCTAGTGCCGGGCACTGTGTAGGCAGTGGGTTGCTGTCCTGTCGATACAGACCAGGCCTGCCCTCCCAGGACTCTGGTGACAAGTGAGGCGCCTTCCTAAACGCTCTGGAGAAGCTGAACCGGTGTGATGCTCATGCAGCCCTGGATCGGGGCCTCCCCCAGGAGGGCAAGTCGGAGCTGACGCTCAGCAGCGAGTAGGCGCATGTGGTGGTGCAGGCACCGTGGGCATTGGGTGCCCACAGTGCACCCTGCGGCTCCCACCTGGGAGTGCCCCCGTTGGTCCCCGCCATCTGGCCTCCTTCATTCCATGTGTGTGGTCCAGCTGCCGCCCACCACTCCCTAAAGCGCCCGGTGCCCTTGGTAGGCCAATAGGGCACTGCCAGCACTTATCTCTAGGGACCCACCTGTCACCTTGGCCAGTGGGTCTGGACCACTGCAGCCAAGCATGGGCCGAGCTGACCACCCAGAAAGGCGGGCACTGGGCAGGATGATCTGGCCCTGGCTGGGGGTGGGGGCCTTGCTGGGGTGTGGGCTGTGGGGTCAGCTTAGCCTGGTCCATGGAGGGGGGTGGCGGGCGTTTCCCTCCCTGCTCCGTTTCTGGACGCCTAGTGGCCATGCTGAAGGGCCAGTGTTTGCCTGGTGCTCTGTGTTGTTGGGGTGACATCATGGGCTCAGACCCCTTGGCGTGTGGACGAGGACAGCTGCTCTCACAGGCTGTGAGTCAGTAGTGCCCCTGTGCGACAAGGAGGCCCCATTGAGAGGGCAGGGGATGGGGCAGGTGTACGGGGCAGGTGTACAGGGCAAGGCCGCCTGGAGGGGAACTGGGGGATGAACACGCACCCCAGCCTGCCATCCTGGCCTTGTCCCCAGCAGAGGGCTTCCTAGAAGGCAGGGCTGCGGGTGACTACTGACCACACGTGGCAGGAGACTCAAGATCTAGAAACCATCCCAATCTGAGGGCAGTAATTACAAGCCTCGTGAAGCCAGCAGGGACCAGAACTAGAAACCAGCAGGGACCAGAACCACCCTGGAGAGCTGGACTTGAAACCACTGGGCTGGGTTTGGAAGCCTGGGCGGAGGATCTGGTGGGCCTGCGTCCAGCCCTTGCCTTGGCGCAGCCCGCAGTCAGCCAACGAGCTCAGAGGCTGGGCCTGGCCGCTGATGCCCCACCCTCCACTCCCTCCGCTGCCCAGGATGCTGTGCCTCGAGCAGAGACCAAGCCAGCTCAGGCGGAAGGAGGCCCCTTTACCTTTGCAGAGCTTCAGCCTCACACTTGGCAGAATCCTGGGTGGTGCCGCCTCCTACTGGCAGAGGTTGGAATTGCACCCCAGCCTGAGTGGACCTGCCTGTGCCTGGGATGGAGTGATGTCTCCCAGAATTGGCAAACTGGGGAGTTAGGGTGACCCAGGCAGCTCTGGCTGCCATAATGGAGAGAGTGCTCTGGGTCTCTTCCTACAAGGACATGAATCCTACCTGGGCAGGGCCCCACCCTATTCCCTCGCAGAGACCCTATCTCCAAATACATTCACCTTGGGGATTAAGCCTCCAACATAGGATTTTTTTAGGGGGGACACATTCCATTCATAACAGAGTGTCCCCCAACAACAGTCAGTTGCATCTGATCTGGAAGTGGACAAGGACCGAAGTTAGGCCTTGGCAGAACAAGACTCCAGAGTCAGGAAGGGACAGAGACGTTGGGCCGGATTGCCGAAGCATCTGGTGTGATTGTGCACACTGACCATCAAACCCTCACTGGGTGGGGATTTTTTCCTTTGAGAAAACACCACTTCAGTATTAAAGAAGTGAAAGACACAGTAGGGCTTGCTGTCGAGCCCGCATCTGTCCGCAGGTGAGCCAGGTGAGGGCTGTGGAGCACAGACAGGGAGGGTCTTCCCCCACTGGGAGGCAAATCCCCAGTCTGTGTCTGATGGACACACTCAGCTTTGCCAGGTCTGAGCTTGGTCCACTTTGCAGGGCTGTAGCAGGTGTGAGCCTTTGGCTGTAGCCTGGGCAGGGGTGGCTGTGCTGTGTGTTTTGCAGCTGGGTCTCAGTGTCCCGAGGGGTCTGGACACATCCGTGGCAGTGTTGGGCACTGGCCACGCAGGAGTGGCCCTTCCTGAGCTGCACATCCCAGTGCTGGCGAAAATCGGCCTGGTTCAGCTTTCCGGGAATCCGTGGCACAGGATATATGCGACAACACTGGGCTTGGCTCCCGGCTGCACACAGCTTGGGAGCATCTGGGGTGTTAGAACTGTGTGGACTGGAGTGGCAAGAGGACAGGCTCTGGGGGGATCCCTGCCTCTGATCCCCTCGCCCTGGTAGGCTCCAGTGGGCACCATGCCCGGTGGTCCCTGGGTGCATCTCGGGGCTCTGCCTGTCTGGAGGGGCTGATGAGAAGCCTCTTTTTCTCCCGGCCCTGCCACAGCTTCCTGGGCCCTTGTGGTGCCTGGGTCCTGACGGCGCAGCTTCCCTGCCATGGGCTCTGTGCCCCCTGTGCCTGCCTGGCCCTGCTAGGAGGGGGTCTGTTTCCTATTATGTGTTCCAGACAGGGGTGCTGTTGCTGCGGTGAACACAATAAACAGGGCCCCCGGGAAGGCGAGGCCGGCGCAGGCCATGCTCAGAGGCCCCTGGAGCCACAGTAGTGGCTTCAGCAGAGCCGTCTCAGGTGAGGCAGGCCGGGCCTGGGGGCCAGGACAGCTCCCATCTTGTCTGGGCAGTTAGGTGGATGGGGCGAGGGGCTCAGAGGCAGACGGGCTTACCTGAGTTCTGCCCTGGGTTCCCCACAGCCTGCACGTGCCAGGGACACGTGGGGCAGGAGACAGAGCCATCACTGCAACCCCCAACAGCCTCCCAAGGCTGGCTCTGCTCCAGGAGGGGCCCCTCAGCGCCTGCTCCCCTGTGGGAGACAGGTACGGCAAGCACGGGGGGTTTTTTAAGCCAGCTTGCTCTGAGGGGTTTTGCCTTCTCAGGGCCCAGCAGCTGCTCCAGCCACTGCCTGCTCTGTTGACCTCTGACCGCCCTCGCCTCTGTGGTGCTGGGCTTCCCATCCGCCATGCAGCAACAGTAGATGGGTTCCCCAGTCTCGGCCCCAGGCCCAGCCACCTCCCAGGGATGGTGGCAGCCCCCCAGGAGGTGCCCCAGAGGAGGCGGCATCTCAAAGAAGCCTCCCCACTCCGAGAGAGTCTTGGCACTTTGGTAATGGGGTTTGGGATTGCTCTGGGCACAGGCCTGGGCAGACAGCCTCCCCTGCCCGGGCACAGGCAACAGCACATTCTTGCGGCTTCCCTCTGAGCTCAGGGCTGACTCCCTCCCTAACCACAAGGCGACTGCCAGACTTGACAGTAACCAAACCCCTGCTGAGGGGCTGGCTGCTGCTTCTGGCAGAGGTCCAGTGGCCACCCTGGGTGCCCAGCCTGGCCCAGCGCCCTCTCCCCACCTCCCTGGGCCAGCTCAGGGCACAGCCCCATCCATCCACGGGGTACAGGCACCCACTGTGCCAACCTGACCCCACAGTCCATGCTCTGCAAGAATGTGCATGAAGGAATGGGGGCATGGGCACTGCGTGGGGTCAGGCGTGAGGTGTGGCCTGGCCTGGGGTGGGTAGGAGCTGTGCTGGTCCCTTGGGAACTGGGGGCCAAGCCTGTGGCCCATGGCAGCTGTCCATGGCATCCCCGCACCTGCCCCCACCCTGGCCTAAGGACCACGATGGTGAGATGCCTGGGTCTCAGTCACCCCCTGTCAGCCTGCATCCTCCTCCAGGGAGATGCAGCCTGCTGGGGCACTGAGCCCTTGCTCGCAGCTTCTCAGAGACCCCTGGTGCTTAGTGTTCTGTGCTGGGCTTCTGTCTGGGTGGGGTCCCCTTCTGTGTCCAGCCCTCGAGCAGGCTGGGGCCGGAGGATCCAGTGAATCCCCCGCAGGCGTGAGGATCCTATAGGTAGCAGAGAAGGCAAAACCAGGCCTGTGAGCTGGGCAGGGAGCAGCCTGTGACGATGGAGATGAAACGGCGGAGGGGCTCGGAGTGGCCAGGAGGGGTCCTACGGCAGGAGGAAGTGGCCATGCCACTCCCTGCTCCATGCCAGCCAGGGACAGACTGTCGGCCAGGCGTCCTCTTGGGCTGACTTGGGGTCCTCCCCGTGTCCCCAGCCATTAACTCCTGCACCCTGGGCAATGGCGGCTGCCAGCACCACTGTGTCCAGCTCACGATCACTCGGCATCGCTGCCAGTGCCGGCCCGGGTTCCAGCTCCAGGAGGACGGCAGGCGCTGTGTCTGTGAGTGCCGCCAGCCCGAGAGGGAGGGAGGACCTGGGGGTGGAGGCAGGACAAGCTGCCTTGCCTGGGCTGTTGGGGGAAGTGGGTCTTCAGGAGGCCCCCAAGGCTGCTGAGAGGCCTGGTAGGGATGGCACGTTTGGGGCCACGAAGCTCAGGATGGGGGCCGCCTCACTGCTGTAGGTGCCCACCTGATGGGGGGCCACCTCACTTCCATAGGTGCCCACCTGAGGCTTGCTGCCCTTGGGAGGAGGAGGCAGGCCAGCCCGGTTTGGCACTTAGCTCTGAGTCCTCAGGGCTGCTTGCGTGGAAGGTGGTGGGGGGCTTTGCTGATGGTGACGGTGCGGCAGACTCAGCAGTCCTCCAGAATATGGAAATGGGGGCTGTGGGTGGGGCAGGTGCTGAGAGAATGCCCCCACCTGGCCTCTAGGTCCTCCCCAGTGTGGGCATGAAGGGGCCGGAGTCACAGAGCTGGGGGGCCACCGCCCTGGTGTCAGCGCCAGCACCTGGGCCGAGAAGGGTGGTGGGAGGAGCTGGCCTGGGCCTCTGCCTGACCTGGGCTGGCTGGCCTTGTCCTGAGACTGCAGACTCTTCTCGACGTCTTGGGGGCCTTCCGCACCTGGGAGGAGGGAGACCCGCTGCCCAGCCCATCAGCCTGGAGCACAGAGTGGGGAGAGCACTGGGTGAGGGGTCTCACAAGAAGCCTTGGGGCAGGTGCCCTGCGGCCACTGGGGTCCCCTCTCCCCAACCCCCTCCTCGGGTCCGTGGCTGCAGGGCGAAGCCCGTGTGCCGACAGGAACGGCGGCTGCATGCACAGGTGCCAGGTGGTCCGGGGCCTCGCCCACTGTGAGTGCCACGCGGGCTATCAGCTAGCAGCAGACGGCAAGGCCTGTGAAGGTAGGATGCCCCTCCCCTGCTCCGCCCCGCCCAGGGTCAGAAAGCGCACCCAGGCGCCGTGGAGGGACCCGTCTAACTCTGGGGCTGTGGCCTCCCATGAGACCAGGCCCTTTGGCCTTGCCCCCTTGGGTGACCTGGGATGTGGCGGTCTCATCTCCCTTGCTGGGGGCCGAGGGGCGAGGGTAGGAAGGCTGGCAAAAGCTGCTCCCAGCCCGAGGCTCATTTCACCAGGAGTGAGCCAGGGAGCCCAGGTGTTGCTTATAGTTTTTAAACTATCGTATTTTTTTTTTTTTTTTTTTTTGAGACGGAGTCTTGCTCGATCGCCCAGGCTGGAGTGCAGTGGTGCGATCTCGGCTCACTGCAAGCTCCACCTCCCGGGTTCACGCCATTCTCCTGCCTTGGCCTCCCCAGCAGCTGGGACAACAGGCACCCGCCGCTATGCCTGGCTAATTTTTTGTATTTTTAGTAGAGACGGGGTTTCACCATGTTGGCCAGGATGGTCTCGATCTCCTGACCTTGTGATCCGCCCACCTCGGCCTCCCAAAGTGCTGGGATTACAGGCGTGAGCCACTGCGCCCGGCCTAAACTATCGTATTTCCTAAGTAGTGCCTGCCCAGCAGGAAAACTGAAGAGATGAGTAAGAGAAAAGGAGAAATGAGCCTGGCGCTGTGGCTCACACCTGTAATCCCAGCACTTTGGGAGGCCAAAGAGGGAGGACCGCTTAAGCCCAGTTGCTCAAGACCAGCCTAGGCAACATGGCGAGACCCTGTCTCTAAACAATTTTTTTTTTTTTAATTAGCCACGTGTGGTGGTGCTGTCTGGAGTCCTAGCTACTCAGGAATCTGAGGCAGGAGGATCACTTGAGCCCAGGAGGTCAAGGCTGCAGTGAGCCATGAATGCACCAGTGCGCTACAGCCTGGGTGGCAGAGCAAGATTCTGTCTCTAAAAAAAAAAAGGCCTGGCGTGGTGGCTCACACCTGTAATCCCAGCACTTTGGGAGGCCAAGGTGGGCAGATCACTTGAGTTTAGGAGTTCAAGACCAGCCTGGGCAACATAGTGAGATCCTGTATGTACAAAAAAATAAGAAAACCCAACTAGCTGAGCATGGTGGTGCACACCTGTGGTCCCAGCTACTCGGGAGGCTGAGGCAGGAGTCCCAGCTACTCGGGAGGCTGAGGCAGGAGTCCCAGCTACTCGGGAGTCAGAGGCAGGAGAATCACTTGAGCCCAGGAGGTTGAGGCTACAGTGAGCCATGAATGCACCAGTGCGCTACAGCCTGGGTGACAGAATGAGACCCTGTCTAAAAATAAATAAAATAATTAAATAGAACTCAAGAAGAAAGGAGGCATTGTTCCTGAGCCCAGGAAACACTGGACGTGCGGGATGGGCTTCTGCTGCTGCTTCGCTGGGGCTCTTCGTGAATGTGCTTGTTTAGAGTCAGGTCGCAGGCAGGTGCCATTGTTTGGAACCCACCGCTGCACCCTCTGCCACACCACGCCGTCCTCTGCAGCATGGCTGGGCAACATTTATTTGTTAAGCCTGTCCCTGCACGTCTGGGTGTTCCTGACTCTTCCCTGGGCCAAGCAGCCTTGGGGAGGGTTCTGGCTGCTGCCACCCCAGTGGTCCACAGGGTGAGTCTCTGAGGCAGCGGCATTTGTCCAGACCAGGCAGTGGTCAGTTTCCAAGGGTATTAGTCCATTTTCATGTTGCTGATAAAGACATACCCAAGACTGGGCAATTTACTAAAGAAAGAGGTTTAATGGACTTAACAGTTCCACATGGCTTGGGGCGGCCTCACAATCATGGTGGAAGGCCAGGAGGAGCAAGTCACACCTCACGTCGATAGCAGTAGGAAAAGAGAGAGCTTGTGCAGGGAAACTCCTGTTTTTAAAACCATCAGATCTCATGAGACTTACTATCACGAGAACAGTGCAGGAAAGACCCACCCCCATGATTCAATCACCTCCCACCAGGCTCCTCCACCACACGTGGGAATTGTGGGAGTTACAGTTCAAGGTGAGATTTGTGTGGGGACACAGCCAGACCATATCACCAGGCACCCGCCAGATGGCCGTGGGGTGTCGTGGTGTGTGGTTCCATGTCCTCACTGACACCAGGAAAGTGCCGCCTGGGTAACGGCACCTGGTCACACAATGGGCTTAGTGTGAGACCCGTGTGGGTGCCAACTTCTTCATCACAGGGGACCTGTAGGGCTGTGACTAGTGGTCATCAGGGACAGTGGGATTGGCCCTGAACGCCTGTGTCATGCGGCCACAGGCCCTGGGTGTCAGCAGGCTGTGTGCTGTCTTCCACTGGTCCCATGCAAAGGCCCTTTCTGGCACCTCTGAGCCCTCTCTGTGGTCTCTCCCCTCCAGATGTGGACGAATGTGCTGCAGGGCTGGCCCAGTGTGCCCATGGCTGCCTCAACACCCAGGGGTCCTTCAAGTGCGTGTGTCATGCGGGCTATGAGCTGGGCGCCGATGGCCGGCAGTGCTACCGTGAGTGGGTAGCCGGCAACAGGCTGAAGGTGCCCGGGATGGCCATGCTGCTCCCCAGGACCCTGAGGCCTGCTTTGGCTGAAGGGCAGGGCTTCCTTGTCAATCAGGGACAGCCCTGGGTGTGAGCCCTTGGTGAGCAGAGGGTCGAGGGAGGGCAGGGAGTCCCAGACCCGACAAGGCCTGGGAGCTCCATGTTGCTGCTTCCCACGGGTGTCCCCGGGCCTGAGGCTGGCTGCTGGGTGGAGGTAGGGGGAACTAAGGTAGGTGGGTGTCATCCTAGCTGCCATCCCACACCCCGGGTGGCTGGTCTCACGGCAGGGATTGAGATGGAAATCGTGAACAGCTGTGAGGCCGACAACGGCGGCTGCTCCCATGGCTGCAGCCACACCAGTGCTGGGCCCCTGTGCACCTGTCCCCGCGGCTACGAGCTGGACACAGATCAGAGGACCTGCATCGGTGCGCACTGGCTCCTCCCAGATGCCTGCACCCCACTCCAGGGACCCGCTGCTGCCCTGGGTCTGGAATCAGTTCCATGCCATGACTTGGAGGTCCTCATCAGTCTCCCTGAGTCCTGGTCTGGCTGCCTGGGCCCAGGCGGGGTGGTAGGGCAGGCCTGACAGAGGCAGCATCCTGGCCGGGAAAGACCCTCGGTGCCCGCATCGGCCTGCCAGGCCCATACCCACATTCACAGCACCCCCTTAGCCCCATCAGCACCTCCTCAGTACTGCCCCTTCACCTGGGAAGGACCCAGTGTCCTGGAAGTCACACCCCAGACCCTGCCTCCCAGATGGAGTCCCCACCCTCTAGCCCCAGTCCCAACACCTTGTCCACAGCAGACAGGCGGGTGGCCCCGGGGCTGTGACGTGTCCTCTGTGTGCACATATGTGGGACCAGGAAAGTGCATGTGCGTGGGTGTGATTGTGTGGTGGGTGCGATTGTCTGCAGGTGCCATGAATGTAGGTGTGCACACGTGAGACTGGGCAGGTGCACGTGCAGTCGGGCGCGTGGGTTGTGTGTGGTTGTATGCAGTTGCATGCAGTTGTGTGTGGGTGAGGATGTGTGCACGTGCAGGTGCCTGGTACCAGGGGGCCCGTGGTGTGTGCTCCACAGATGTCGACGACTGTGCAGACAGCCCATGCTGCCAGCAGGTGTGCACCAACAACCCTGGCGGGTACGAGTGCGGCTGCTACGCTGGCTACCGGCTCAGTGCCGATGGCTGCAGCTGTGAGGGTGAGCACTGCCCTGCCACTGCACAGCTGGGGTGGCCCGGGAGCAGGGCTGCCCTAAGGAAGGACATGGGGCTGGCTCTGGTCCCCCCATGGTGGGCATGGGGTCAGCCTGCTCTGTCTGTGCTTTGCTGTGGGGCTGTGGGTGTTGGTTGAGCACCTGCTGCATGCAGGGCTATGGGCGTTGATTGAGCGCCTGCTGAGTGCGGGGCTGTGCTGACCTGTTCCCTCCCTCCCTCTGGCCTGAGGTCACTGGCCGCTCTCTCCTGGAGCTGGGCCTGTCCCCCTGGCTGCTGCTTGGCCGGCCCCTCCCAGCCTGGCCCCCTCTAGCAGATGTCTGCCATGGCTCTGACCTTGGGGTGGGAGGATGGCCAGAGTGGCCGCTGTGGCTGAGGGTGAGTTTTACTGGCTGGTTCAAGAGATGAGCCACTCAACTCTGGCAGGGCCACCAGGGCTTCAGTCCTGCGGGTAGGACTGGGTGGGCAGGGGCTTCCCTGGTTCCCCACCTGGGAGCACAGGCCTCAGTGGCCCCGGGTCGCCCGCAGATGTGGATGAGTGCGCCTCCAGCCATGGTGGCTGCGAGCACCACTGCACCAACCTGGCCGGCTCCTTCCAGTGCTCCTGTGAGGCTGGCTACCGGCTGCACGAGGACCGTAGGGGCTGCAGCCGTGAGTCTCCTGCCCTCCGCGGAGCACCAGCCTCTGCCTTCTCCAGTTTGCCCCAGCTGACCCTGCATCCCGCAGGCCTGGCCCACCCCACCCCCACCTGCCTGGGGTCCTTTGCCCCCTGGCCTCTCTGGGCCAACACCACCTCAGAGGCTGTCAGGCCCCTGGGGACCCACTGAGGTCCTGCCTCTTCTGAGGGCCATGTGGGGGTTGGGGACAGTGGGGTGGGGGAAGCTGGTGAGACAGGCGTCCTCCCGGAGCCCAGCACCTGTCCTGACCAGGTGAGAGAAGGGACCAAGACCTAAGGTGATGTTGTCCCTGGGACTGATGGTAGCTGCTCTCACCCCTACCTCTCTAGGCCCCAGAGTCCCTAGAGCTGGGATGAGGCTGGGGCAGAGGGGCAGGGTTCAGGTCCTCAGGGTCCAGAGCCTTCTCTGTACTGAGAAGGAGGGTCGGGTGCAGCTGGGATGACCCCTGGGACCAGGCTGAGGCAGTGGGAGTAGTGGAGGCAGTAGGAGGGTGGCGGGAGGCCCTGGGGTGGGGCTCAGGCCCAGCCCTACCCGCCGGGGAGTCGCTGGGGCAGGCAGGTGGGTGGCAGGGGCTAAGGGGCCTCTGTGCCCCTGGCAGCCCTGGAGGAGCCGGTGGTGGACCTGGACGGCGAGCTGCCCTTCGTGCGGCCCCTGCCCCACATTGCCGTGCTCCAGGATGAGCTGCCGCAACTCTTCCAGGATGACGACGTTGGGGCTGATGAGGAAGAGGCAGAGTTGCGGGGTGAACACACGCTCACAGAGAAGTTTGGTGAGCGCGGGCCCAGCCCCCGGGGGCTCCTGCTCGCAGGGCTGGCAGCCAGCGACCCCTCTTTCTAGGCTACCATCCAATCAGAGGCTGGGGACGTGAGGAAGGACCCCTGCAATGCCATGTTAGACCAAGGCCCAGAGAGAGTGAGCCACTGGCTCAGTTTGCACAGTTCGTGCGGGCTGAGCCGGGCAGGACCGGGCTCCCAGCTCCCAGGTTAGGGCTCCTTCTGGCCCCAGTATCTGTCCCCATGTCACCCTTTTGGGGCCCTCATGGGCCGAGGATGCCCCTTATGCCCCTTCCCTGGCCTGAGGGTCTGAGCCGGGCCTCTGTGCCTGCTGAGGCCAGGGGTCAGGCTCTGAACTCCCCCATCCTGGTCTGCCCCCCAGTCTGCCTGGATGACTCCTTTGGCCACGACTGCAGCTTGACCTGTGATGACTGCAGGAACGGAGGGACCTGCCTCCCAGGCCTGGATGGCTGTGACTGCCCCCAGGGCTGGACTGGGCTCATCTGCAATGAGAGTGAGGCAGCTGGGCAGGGACTGGGGGCTGGGAAGGGGCCTCTGAGCCCCAAGACCTGGGGACAGCCCTTTGAGCCCATTCAGTTTTACTCCTGCCTGCTGGCCCTGGGCGGGGGGCTCCGTGCAGATCCATTCATTCATCCATTTGTTCATTCCTTTGATAAGCATCCCCTGACTGTCCACTCTATGCCAGGCCCTGTTCCAGGCAGTAAGGATTCCCTGGGAACAAGCGAGCCAAGGTGTTTGTCCTTCCTAAATATCAGTCTTCACGGTCCAGCAACAAGCAAGCCAGCAAATAACTAAGACAGTGAGAAGTGTCTGCTGAAGGGCAGCCGGCAGGTGGGGTTCCTCTAGCTCAGATGGCCCGGGACCCGTCATAACTGTCAGTGAGGCTCTGCCTGTTTGAAAGAGCTGGTTCAGAAGGAGGAGACTCCTATCTCTGCTGGCGTTCAGAGAGAGGAGTCAGTGATCGATTAGTGATGTCTGCCATGAGCATGGGCAGGGGTGATGTGGTCCAAGTGACATCATTTTATCTCTAGGCAATTGCTTCTAAACCCAGAGCCTCCAACCCTAGGAAGGGGTCTCAGAGTGTCATGCTGGCTGGTGACCCTGACGCTTCCCTGTCACTCTTTGTAGCTTGTCCTTCGGACACCTTCGGGAAGAACTGCAGCTTCTCCTGCAGCTGTCAGAATGGTGGGACCTGCGACGCTGTCACAGGGGCCTGCCGTTGCCCCCCGGGTGTCAGCGGAACTAACTGTGAGGATGGTGTGTGCAACCTCTTCTGGTGCTTCTGGAATTACCCCTGGGCTGTAAGGGAAGTGGGAGGCACCACCCCTCCATGTCCTCCTTGTCTCCTTCCTCCCACTGGAGCAGGGAAACTGCTGCCAAACTTTTCCTAGACTCCCTTCCCTTCCTGCCTCCCTGTCTCCAGAGCTTTAGGCTGTGCTTGAGAGGGAATGAGGCCCTTGAATGAGAGGGGTGTTGCTTTTTCACTGTTGCTAATTTTCCCAGGGCCTAACTGTAGCAGATGATAAGACTTTACAGAGCAACACTTTTGGAATGGGTTCCCTTGAGAGGCAGTGAGGTCCCTGTTCCTGGAAGCATTCAAGTAGAGCTGGTGATGGCTGGGTGAGGTTTGCAGAAGGGATTACTCGGGGGCCAGTGGCTGCAAGGGATGATGTTGACTTCCTTATTAACTCTAAAGTTTCAGCCTTTCTGGAGGAATTAGTCCAGAAAATGTTTCCCAGGTGGCTAAAGCTTCATCTTTAAGTCTTCAGACTTTGTCATTTCTGCCTCTTTCATTGGAGAGTGCAGCTAACGTATCATAAACCCTCTGCCTTCATGAGAGGAAGACAGCCAGCCCTAGAACCTGTGTCCCAGGTGGCCCCGTGAGCTTTCCTGGCTGTATGTGCTGGGCTCTGCAGGGCTGGTTGCCTGGTGGTGGTGGGGACCCCAGGCAGCCGCACAGGGCTTCCTACCTCTTCTGTGTCAGCGTGCCTCCCTTCCCCACTTCGTCTGCCCTTTTGATTCTATGGGGGGGCTGGGGAACCCCCATATTCATTCCTGGGTGCTGCACCCCTGGGATTCTGCTGTACCCTCCAGGCTGCCTGCAGCATCGAGGGGTCACCTCCTCTTCTCCAGGCCTCCTCTTTCTGTCTCAGCCTCCACCTGCCTCTCTGATGAGGACATCTGTCTTTGGATTCAGGGCCAACCTGAATAACGCAGAGCTACTATGGCAAGCACTGTCGCAAGAAATGCAACTGTGCCTAGTCTCCAGGTCCTAGGGAATAGGACGTGTATGTAGTTGTGGGGGTACCTTCATCTGACTACCGCCTTCAGTAGGAGGAAGGACGTGGGGCAGGACCCAGCCAGAGGGAATTGTTTGGGGAAGAAAGGACATTTCTAGCTCTGGGGCCGCCTGCGGCTTGGGCCTGGGACCTTGGCCACTGGGACCACGTGTCCTTCCCGCTTTGAGGTTCTGAGGTCAAGCTTAGTGACCGCCATGGGACAGAAGTCAGGCAGCTCCTGATGGGGGCCAGACTTTGGGGAGAGTGGGGCATGAGCTTTGTGCATCTCTCCAGTGTGAGCCGAGGAATGTGCTCTTCCACCCGCCCTTGCTACAAACCCTGGGGGCAGGGGATGTAGGGGACAGACCAGCCAGGGCAGACGGCCACATCCAGAAGGCTCACCTAGTGCCCTGGCGGGGGCTGCTCCCAGCTCCTGTGCTGGGCCCTGGGCCCCTGAGCATCCTACCACATGGCGGGGACCACATGTGGTAGGCTGGCTGCCACCAAGGTTCTCATGGAGCCCCGCTGCCCCCAGGCTGCCCCAAGGGCTACTATGGCAAGCACTGTCGCAAGAAATGCAACTGTGCCAACCGGGGCCGGTGCCACCGCCTCTACGGGGCCTGCCTCTGCGACCCGGGGCTCTACGGCCGCTTCTGCCACCTCAGTGAGTCTCACTGCCCCTTCCAGTGTCCATGGTGGCGGCAGCGGGTGGAAGGGATAGTCTGTGTCCTGTTACCTGTGGTCTGGGTTAGGATGAGGCTATCGGGGCCCAGCCAGGTCACCCGCTGGGATGTGGGTCTGGAGTCCGCCCTGAGTCTGTGGACTCTAAGCCACATCCTCTCGACTGTGACTGTGCTGACATCCAGGGCGTCTGGGTGGATGGTCCCCAACCTTGTGGTGCCTCCCAGCCCTGATGGGTGGTAGGGCTGCAGATGAGGGCAGGGCCAGGCCTTTTGCAGAAGCCTCCAGGGGATGAGGCCTATCTTGGCTTTTGGAGATTCCTGGCAGCAAGGCCAAGCTCTGAGTCCCTGGTGGGGTCACCCATCCCTGGGGTTCAGACACTCAGGGAGGGAAGGGGCGGTGGGCTGCAGGGGGAGAGGTGGAGGAGGACAGCTCCCTACATGATCTTGGCTGTCGTCCTGGCTGACCCAGGGCTGGTGGAAGCGGTCTGGGAGGGTGGGGCTTCAGACAGCAGCCCCACTCAACGGTTCTGTGGGTGCAGCCTGCCCGCTGTGGGCCTTTGGGCCGGGCTGCTCGGAGGAGTGCCAGTGTGTGCAGCCCCACACGCGGTCCTGTGACAAGAGGGATGGCAGCTGCTCCTGCAAGGCCGGCTTCAGGGGCGAGCGCTGTCAGGCAGGTGAGTCCAGGCATGGGGTCTGGGGGGGGTGCCAGGGCCGGCTGACCCCACCCACCCCTCTCTCACGCCCTGCAGAGTGTGAGCCGGGCTACTTTGGGCCGGGGTGCCGGCAGGCATGCACCTGCCCAGTGGGCGTGGCCTGTGACTCTGTGAGCGGCGAGTGTGGGAAGCAGTGTCCTGCTGGCTTCCAGGGAGAGGATTGTGGCCAAGGTGAGTGGCCAGCTCCTGGGGCTCCCGGCAGTCTCATTGTGGGGTCTAGGCTGCCTGCCTGGCTGGAGGGTGGGCTTCAGAAGGGCTGCACAGCTGTCACTATCGGCCCCCTTAGCCTAAGCCCAGGTGGTGCCTTGCTACCGGTGTTGCCTTGACAGCTTGTCACGTAGCAGTGGTGCGGCTGCTAGTCTGAGTCTGGTCTGCTCAGGGCAGGAGCTGCTGTCTGCCCATGGCCCGGCCCGGAGAGGGGCCAGCGCTTCTCCAAACTCTTCCCTTGCCCGCTCGCTCCTTGCTGGACCGGAACAGACTGTGGGCTTCTCTCAGAGGCTGGGGCAGCAGCTCCCTCCTCACATGTGAGCCGGCAGCAGAGGCTGCCCCTGGACGTGGCGGTTCGGAGAGTGGTCTGGGCTGCAGTGCCGGCCTGGGGTCGTGGCTGCAGGCCCCTGCACGCAGATGCTTTGGCCTGGGTGTGAGCAGGCACAGAGCCTGGGAGCCCCACGCTCACATGGCAGGCAGGGGAGGAGGCTGTTAGGAGCTGGCTGAGAGATGGACCAGCCGAGTCCATGCTTAGGTATTCCCGGGAGACCCGGGGACCAACTCCCCGATGCGATTCCAGCCCAGCGTGCATGGGGCTGGGGGCTTTGCCAAGAGGGCTGGGAAGGTGGGGGTGTCCTGGCTGCCCCAGCTTGCACTGGCGGGAGGTGCAATGACCAGGACAACGGCTTGTGGTCCTGGCCAAGCAGAAAGCTGACCAAGCTGGTCTGAGGCTCAGCGGGATGGTCACTCCTCAGTCTCATGACCAGGGTAGGAAATACCCGAGTGTGTCATCGGCTTATGAGGGGAAGGAAAATGCCCTCGGCATGAGTAACGTGGCTGCCGCCGCTGCCGCCGACAGGGCCTGGGCAGGTCGGAGCCTCCCTTGGCCCGGCGCACACTGTCCACGCCCATTGGCTGGGAGAGACGGGAGCCACAAAGACTTGCCATGTGACCGGCATGACCATGGCCTGGGCTGGAGAGAGAGCGAGAAGCCCAACGCCAGCCCCCTTCCTCTGCCTCCCCTGGGCCCAGCCCCCTGCTCTGCC
>NW_026652284.1:2885020-2885768 GCF_009828535.3 Hylobates moloch | reverse complement strand
CCTCTGCCTCCCCTGGGCCCAGCCCCCTGCTCTGCCTCCCCTGGGCCAATCCCCCTCTTCTGCCTCCCCTGGGGCCATGCCAGGGGGCTGTCTGGACTCAAGGCCCCCAGCATGGGCCCTTCCCCTCCCCACCTCCATCTGGGGAATGAGAAGGGGCCTGCAGAGGGAGCAACGTCAACCACCCAAGGACCCACCAGCCAGCTCTTAGGCCACCCTGGTCGCAGCCAGTAAGGGCCAGAGCACTCTAGGCCAAGACTCCGGACCTGGACTCACAGAAGCTCTGTGGTCTCAGGCCGGCGTGCAGCAGCTCTGAGTGCCCACTTCTCATCTGTGCACGTGCCCTAGGGCTTCATGAGTTCGCAGACGTGGGACTCAGCTCCTCCTGACTCCCCGGCATCCTCTCCCCACCCTTCCTCCCGCTCACCACCCTCAAACATGTACACACATACATGCACACGCCACTTACACATACACACACATATGCACACACCGCTTACACACACATACACATGAATGCAGGCAGGTGCATGCAGACACACACCAGCAGCTCACCCTCCCCTGTTGCCTGTGACCCTCCTTCCAGTCCCCGCTCTCTACACCGGAGACAGTGAGGAGGCCTCGCCAGAGAAGCACCTCCACTGCCCCTGGAGCCCCCAGTTGCTGAGAGGAGGAAGGTTCCTCCCCTGCCCCTCCTCTGCTCCTCCCCGCCCCTCCCCGCCCCTCCCCTGCCCCTCCGCTGCCCCTCCCC
>NW_026652284.1:2852981-2884620 GCF_009828535.3 Hylobates moloch | reverse complement strand
CCCCCCTCTGCCCCTCCTCTTCTCCTCCCCCCCTCCTCTTCTCCTCCCCTGCCCCTCCTCTGCTCCTCCCCTGCCCCTCCTCTGCTCCTCCCCTGCCCCTCCTCTTTAAGAGCCTGTGGTGCTCCAAGGATAAGCCACAGGTGATGACATCCGACTGTTGATATAAAGATCAACACTCTTTATAAAGATAACATCCCCTCTTGTTGGGTCTGGAAACTGTTCCTGCCCAGCACTCATCTACTCCAGTTAGTGGAGGGGGTTTCCCTGAGGCCCTGTGGGGCTGCTTTGGCCAGCGACCCCCCAGCCCTGTGCACACTGCCCAGTGCCCTAGGGCATGATGAGTGCCAGGCCTGTGGTCCCAGGGACGTGCCTGTGTCCCTGTGGGCAGGTGCTCCTGGGGATGGGCCCTGGTGACAAGGGTTCACCAGGGTGTGTCCTCAGGGCCTCAGTGGGGCCAGGCCTGGTGCTCCGCCTGTATTACCGGTGCTCCTCCCCAGGCAGGGCACATCCTGGCTCTCAGCCCCGCTGTGGGCCTTCTGACGCGTCAGCTCTGTGGATCTTTGGCATGCAGCACGGGGTCTCTGTCGACTGCCTTCTTGGGACTGCTGTGATGCCGTTGTGAGCCCAGGGAGAGGTTTAGTTCCAGCAGCAGGCAGGGCATCAGAGTGGCTGTGCCTTGCTGGGGGAGGCAAGAAGGCTTCCCTGCCACCTGAGCTCCCGGTCCAGCCTCATGCTCTGTTGTCCTCACAGGAGAGGCCAAGGCCGGGCCCTTAAGGGCAGGGCAGGCATGAGAGAGCAGAGGAAAGCTCTGCCAGGGAGGTCACTCCAGGGCTTCCAGCACCCACGGCTCTGCCAGGCCATGGGGAGCAGCCCCTGCAGGCCCCGTCCAGGGGTCCCGATCCTCAGCCCCCACGTTCTCTCCCGTGGTCCCCCTTCCTGGCATGCTGTGACTCCCTGGCCTCTGTGCTCCCTGGGGTCTCATTCGCCTGCTGGGTGGAGCAGGGGGGACCCTAGGCCTCCAGGAGGTCCCCTGCCCTCCCCATTCTAGCCCCATCCCACAGGGAAAGGCAGTGGCTCTGGGGGTGGAGTGAGTGGGTGCACCGCCTCCCCAGCCCTCGGGCCGAGTCCCTGGAGGGGCTCCCAGCTGGGTGGAGGGGAGTGGGAGACTGGACCAGCATCGCCAGGTTGGGCTGGGGACACACTGGCCTGACCAGGACAGGTCCTCTGGTGACTATGGTGGTGAAGGAAGAGCAGGCCCTACCTCGGGCTCCCGGGAGCTCTCCAGGGTCCTGGACGGCCAAGGGATCTGCGTCAGCCTCTCCCAAGCTGCCCCAGCAGCCCTGCCCCTCCCCTCTCCTCCCATCCATCAGCTCCCCTTTCACCCCTCCCTTGCCTGTTCCTGTGACCTGCCTGGCCACTCTGGTCACCCCACGTGTGCTCAGCAGCACCCCCCCCCCCCCCCGGGGGCTAGAGCCAGAGCCCGAGCCCATGTGAGGAGGCGTGGGAGGCACACTCGCCAGGAGCCCCTGAGGGGAAGGCTGTGGTGGGTCCGCTCCA
The DNA here is from genome assembly GCF_009828535.3 of Hylobates moloch. Taxonomy (NCBI): domain Eukaryota; kingdom Metazoa; phylum Chordata; class Mammalia; order Primates; family Hylobatidae; genus Hylobates; species Hylobates moloch. The sequence continues at coordinate 2,883,063 of NW_026652284.1, read as the reverse complement.
CGTGGCGCGGCTGAGGCCCCTCGTGCTTCCTCCTGCAGAGTGCCCGGTGGGGACGTTTGGTGTGAACTGCTCCGGCTCCTGCTCCTGTGGGGGGGCCCCCTGCCATGGGGTCACGGGGCAGTGCCGTTGTCCGCCGGGGAGGACCGGGAAAGACTGTGAGGCAGGTGAGTGTCAGCCGCAGCCCCAGTTCCACCTCCCCAGGCTGCACGGCTCCGAGCTGGTGGGGCCCTGAACTGTGGGGTCCCCAGCCCTGCGGATCCCAGGCCCGTCTATAGCAGGTGTGAGAGCTCACAGTGCACTCCCCTGGGGTAGGGAGTGGGGGTCTGTGGCTGCCCCACCGAGCGCGCAGGGGCCACAGGCTGCCCTCCTGGGCTGCTCCCTCTCTGCATGAGGCTCCCAGTCTCTAATGGGCTCGGCTACTCGTGTTATCAGCTGAACTGTGCCTGGGGCTGGGGCTCCTCTACTGTGGGTGGGCACCCCGCAGCCTGCAGCCCCAGGAGGCGTCCGGGCCCTCTCCCCTCCCCGGGCAGGCTGAGATGGTAACAGTGGTTCCGCCTCCTCGGCTGTGGCTCCAGGGGCATCATGCCATGTTATGTTTATTGATGTGTTGATCAGGGCAGCTTGGGCACTGACTGGCCATGGGGGGTGGGTGCTAGATTGTCCCGAGGGCCACTGGGGGCTGGGATGCCAGGAGATCTGCCCAGCATGCCAGCATGGTGGCCGCTGCGACCCTGAGACCGGAGCCTGCCTGTGCCTCCCTGGCTTCGTCGGCAGCCGCTGCCAGGACGGTGAGTGAGCTGGAGCTGCCCCTGAGCCTTTGATCCGGGGTAGGCAGCCAGGCTCCACTCACCCTCTCTCGCCTGCCTGTAGTGTGCCCAGCAGGCTGGTATGGTCCCAGCTGCCAGACAAGGTGCTCTTGTGCCAATGATGGGCACTGCCACCCAGCCACCGGACACTGCAGCTGTGCTCCTGGGTGGACCGGCTTTAGCTGCCAGAGAGGTACAGGGGCCTTTGGCCTGCCCTTTGTCCCTCCTTTCCTAGCCCCTGGAGAGGCCTCTGCCCAGGGCCCCCGAGGACTAGGGGCTTGCAGGAGGCCGTGCCCCAGTCCTGAGACGCCCCTGTGCCTGACTTGCCTGTGGTGCCCGTGGCCTGCGCTTGGGCCTGCGCTGGATGACCCTGAGTTCTGTTGCAGCCTGTGATAGTGGGCACTGGGGACCTGACTGCAGCCACCCCTGCAACTGCAGCACTGGCCACGGGAGCTGCGATGCCATCAGTGGCCTGTGTCTGTGCGAGGCTGGCTACGTGGGCCCGTGGTGCGAGCAGCGTGAGTCCTGGCCCTGCCTTTGGCTGCACCCCCTCCTGAGCGCACACACACACATGCACACGTACACACACACAAACATACACACAAAGCCTTTGGCCATGCCGCCTCTTGCGAACACACACATATGAAGCCTTTGGCCATGCCCATTCCTGTGCACACACACATGCACATAGGCACGAACACACAACATGAACACACACACAAAGCCTTTGGCTGTACTCCCTCCTGTGCACACACACACGAAGCCTTTGGCTGTACGTCCTCCTGTGAGCGCACACATACACACACAGCCTTTGGCCGTGCCCCCTCCTGTGCACACACACACCCACCAAAACATGCAGGCACACACATGCGCACTGCGGCTGGGCCCTGGCCTGGCTTCCTCTGCCTTCCCTGAGCTTTCCCAGCCCCCACTGCCCCGCTCCACAGCCTGGACCCAGGTCCCACCCTCTCACCGACCTGCACCAGGTTCACCCAGAGCCGCAGCAGGAAGGGGCAGGGCCTGTCCCCCACTGCGGGAGGCCTGGCACCTGGGGGACGGAGAAAGGGGTCTGCTTAGGACTGAGGCTGGTGTCCCTCAGTGTGTGCCCCCGAGCTTGGTTGGTGGAACCGGGGAAGGCCTGGGTCGGGTGTCCTAGAGGCAGCCCCTGGGGAGGTTCCCATCCCTAAAGCTGATGCCTGGAGCTCCCCTCAAGCCTCCCATGGCCCTACCTGGGTTGGGGATGAAGCATGTGGGTGAGCCCAGTCTCCCTTGGGTAGGAAGGGGCTTCTCACGAGCCAGGCCTGTCCCACAGTCCTGGGGATGGCGGCAAGGCCTGGGCATGGCTGGGTCAGGCTCCTGGCCCTCTGGCTGATAGTGGGCCGGGGCCGCATGTCTCAGGGTGTCCCCAGGGCCACTTTGGGCCCGGCTGTGAGCAGCGGTGCCAGTGTCAGCACGGAGCAGCCTGTGACCACGTCAGCGGGGCCTGCACCTGCCCGGCCGGCTGGAGGGGCACCTTCTGCGAGCGTGGTGAGCTAGGGCACAGGCGGGGGCTAGGCTGGGTGGCCTCCAGTGTGGGCCCCTCCACATCACTGCCCGCTGTCTGCAGCCTGCCCGGCCGGCTTCTTTGGATTGGACTGTCGCAGTGCCTGCAACTGCACCGCTGGAGCCGCCTGTGATGCCGTGAATGGCTCCTGCCTCTGTCCCGCTGGCCGCCGGGGCCCCCACTGTGCCGAAAGTGCGTGAGGTCCCTGCTCAGCACAGGGTGCTACAGGAGGGGGTGCCGGGTCCTCCGTAGGAGACTCCCTCCTGCCACCTGTCCTGAGTGTCCAAAGCTACCAGGCAACTCCTCTGAGAGTGATGCTTTGCTCACTCGGGCCAGAGCGTTGGTCCTTTTTTGTGGTCACTCTGCTGAGTGGGTGGCCTGAGCCAGAGGGAGGGGAGAGTTGGCCACAGCAGCTGTGGGGACCCCGGCAGATCTGCCCAGCTGCCAAACCCTGGGGTCCTGCCCACCCCTGGCTCTGATCAGCCCTCTCCACCTGCAGCCTGCCCAGCCCACACCTACAGGCACAATTGCAGCCAGGCCTGTGCCTGCTTTAACGGGGCCTCCTGTGACCCTGTCCACGGGCAGTGCCACTGTGCCCCTGGTTGGATGGGGCCCTCCTGCCTGCAGGGTAAGGCCCCACCCAGGAGTCCAGGGACCAGGGATCCAGGCTTGAGTGAGGGTGCTGGCCTCTTGCGGGGCCCACAGGACACTTGGTGCCTGGAGGAGGGAGGAAGGGGCTATTAGGACTGAGGACCATGCCTTTCACCTGTACCCCTCTCCAGGCAGGGATGGTGAGTCAGGCTGGGCTGGCAGGTCATCCTAGAGGCAGCCCCCTGCAAGGTCCCTGACCCCAAAGTCCAACATGGGGCTGGAAAGCCAGACAGACCCTGTGGGGCCAGCTGGCTGGGGGATGCAGGTTGCTCCCTCTTCCCTGGCCCCAGCCTGCCCTGCCAGCCTGTACGGCGACAACTGTCAACATTCCTGCCTCTGCCAGAATGGAGGGACCTGTGACCCTGTCTCAGGCCACTGTGCGTGCCCGGAGGGCTGGGCCGGCCTGGCCTGTGAGAAGGGTGAGCGCTGGGCAGCAGAGGAGGGACATACCCCAGCATGCTTGGTGCAGCCCCGCCTGCAGGCCTAGGAGGGCTCCCGGGTCAGGGGGCAGCACCCTGGCGTGTGGGCTTCGGCTCTGTGTGCAGGAAGCATGGGCCAGGGTCTGCTGGACCCAGGAGGCAGGACCCTCACCCTCGCGCCTGCCTCTGCTCCTGTAGAGTGCCTCCCTGGGCACGTCGGAGCTGGCTGCTGGCACAGCTGCGGTTGCCTCAACGGGGGCCTGTGTGACCCGCACATGGGCCGCTGCCTCTGCCCGGCCGGCTGGACTGGGGACAAGTGTCAGAGCCGTGAGTGGGGGGGGGCAGCAGGGGGGGTCTGGAGGCCTGCTGGGAAGGGGTGGCATCAGCCTCGCTGCAGGGCTGAGGACTGTGCCCCGGGTGGGGACTCGGCAGGGGATCTGTTGTCCTGTGAATGCAAGAGCTGCCGTCGGAGCACTAAGGGTCCCTGCTGGGAGGGTCTCAGCCTAGGAAGCTGGCCTGGGGGGATAGAGGGCTGCTGCTTTGCCTTGGCGGGGGTAGCCCCGGCCAGCCCTGTGGTGGGTGGAACAGAGGATGCTTTGGGGCTTGGGGCCATTCCTGTTTCCTGCATGCAGAGAGGGGCCCCTTCACCCCTTGTCCTGGAGCCTGTGCTGGCTGGGGGCCTCTTGCCAGTGGGAGTCTGGCTGTGGCTGCTGTCCCAGCAGGACCTGGTCTACCCAGCGGGGCCTCAGCCCTTCTAGAACCCAGACATACAAGGGCAACACTGCCTCATTCCTCAAAGCCCCGGCCTCCCACCCAAGCCCCTAACGTCAGCCCCCGTTCCAGCAGAGGCACCGTCCCCACTGCTTGGGGTGCAACTTGGGCGGTCCTTTGCTCAGGGCCGGAGCCTTGGGTCTGCTGTCTGAGGGAGGCCTGGGCACTCAGCTGGCCTCAGGGCTGTCGCTGGCTCCCGTCGCCTCAGTGCTGAGCCCTGGCCGCCGTCTTGCCTGCTCCTTTGCCTTCCATGAGGCGGGGCTGCCAGAGGCTGATCTCTCAACCCTCTCTGTCTGGTCCCTGCAGCCTGTGCCAAGGGCACATTCGGGCCTCACTGTGAGGGGCACTGTGCCTGCTGGCGGGGAGCCCCCTGCCACCTTGCCACCGGGGACTGCCTCTGCCCTCCAGGGTTGAGGCGGGGGCTCGAGGTGTGAGAATGATGAGCACAGCCCCCACTTCAGCCAGCATCGGGTGGGTCCTACCCACAGCACCTGCTCCGGGCCTGTCCTGGCCCACAGATCCCCACGGGCCCCTCCCAGGAAGCCTCCCCAGCCCTCATCTTTCTGCAGCCTGCCTACGGGGCTGGTTTGGAGAGGCCTGTGCCCAGCGCTGCAGCTGCCCGCCTGGCGCTGCCTGCCACCATGTCACTGGGGCCTGCCGCTGTCCGCCTGGCTTCACTGGCTCTGGCTGTGAGCAGGGTAGGTGCTCCCAAGCCCCCACCCCGAGGAGCGGCTGGGCAGGGGGAATCCAGAGAGGCTGCCTGTTCCTTGGCTGGGCTGGGCCAGGACCGACCCTGCCTGTCTCCACCCAGCCTGCCCGCCCGGCAGCTTTGGGGAGGACTGTGCTCGGATGTGCCGGTGTCCTGGTGAGAACCCAGCCTGCCACCCTGCCACTGGGATCTGCTCATGTGCTGCTGGCTACCACGGCCCCAGCTGCCAGCAACGTGAGTGCTGCCCGTGCCCACTCAGGGGCTTGGGAGTCCTGCCGGGCATGCTGGGCCCCAGTTCCCCTGGTCCCCGGGAAGGCCCTCGTTGGGAGTCCTGCGTGGCGTGCTGGGCCCCAGTTCCCCTGGTCCTGGGGAAGGCCCTTGTCTGAGGGGGTGGAAGATGGAGGGTATGGGGGCCTCATGAGAGCTGCTTTGCTGTGTTCAGGGGCACCGGGGAAGCCTCCAGCCCCAGCCCCTGCAGCTAGCCCCTCTCCCTGCAGGATGCCCGCCCGGGCGGTATGGGCCAGGCTGTGAACAGCTGTGTGGGTGCCTCAACGGGGGCTCCTGTGATGCGGCCACGGGGGCCTGCCGCTGCCCCGCTGGGTTCCTCGGGGCAGACTGCAGCCTCAGTGAGTGGCTGGTGGCAGCAGGGCTGAGTGGCGCCTCCTGTGTCTCTGGGGTAGGGCCAGCCAGCCTGCAGGAGGACGGCCCCCGACTGCCCACCTCCCTGCCCTTCAGTCCCCTCTGTCTGGGCCTGGCCCCAAGTGGGGCTAAGCCAGAGGGGCAGAAAGGACCTGCAGCGCTGGGGGTGTCTCTGTGGCCCCAGGTCCCACAGGCTTCTGCTAGCTCTGCCCCTGCACCTGCTGTGCCCGGCGACTTGCGCCATGTCTGCCAGGGGCTTGAGCACAGCCGGGCACAGAGGTCAGCCGGGCAGCTCAGCCATGGCCAAGCGACCTGCCGGGAACCGGGCCCCTTCCCTCAGTCATGCAGGGACCCCTTCTGGGACCCCAGCAGAGCTGGCGGGGTGGGCGGGGGTGGCAGTGAGTCACTGCAGAGCAGGCAGCAGCAGCCTGGCCCCCAGCAGGGCCTGCGGGTGGAAGGGAGATGCCAGGGTGGGTGTGTGAGAGTTGGCTGGCCCCACCCTGTCTGGGGCAGACCCAGGGTCCCCTCACCCCATCCCATCCTGTCTTATCCCCACTCTGGGGTTGACTGGGCAGGGAGAGAAGGGAAGCCAGCCATGCTCACCGCTTCCTCCCTGGCAGCCTGTCCGCAGGGCCGCTTTGGCCCCAACTGCACCCATGTGTGTGGGTGTGGGCAGGGGGCGGCCTGCGACCCTGTGACTGGCACCTGCCTCTGCCCCCCGGGGAGAGCCGGCGTCCACTGTGAGCGCGGTGAGTGTTCACTCCGGAGGGCATGCTCACGGGCCCTTCACAGAGATGTCAGTGGATTAGCTGTGGGGATGGACGCTGGAGGGGTGGGCCCAGCCCAGGCACCCACACATCCTGGCTGCCACCAGCTTCCCACTTGACACTGGGGCTGAGAGGAGAGTGCTGTAGCTTGTGTTGACTACGCTGCCCTGCTTGGGGGAATGGACTGTCCTATGCCACCCCAGCCCCTGCCTTGAAACTGGCCGAGGCTCAGGCCACCCAGTGACCCCATCCTCATCGAGGTGGCCATGGGGACTGCAGGTTCCTACCCAGTGCCTGCCTGGCCCCTTGCAGGAGGGATTGGGTGGCTGTCTTCTGCCTGAGGGTGGAGTCTTTCTGGCCCCTTCTGCCAGGCCCAGGGCCCAGGACCAAAGTGGAGGTGGGCCTGGAGCACAGTCAAGAGTAGAGAGATGGGCTGGACCCAGGGGACAGGTGTGGTGGCTCCTGCTCGGACAGGCCCAGTGTTCATGAACACAGCCACAGCCTCTTTATCTGGTCCCACCCTTAGTCTGCATCAAGGGACTGGCTGCCCCCACAGCAGTTCTTGGCCTTCCGGGCTCATTGGGAGCCTGTGGCAGCAGAGGGTTCAGGATCCCAGGGCTCAGGCTCTAGCTGGGAGGTAGCTTGTCCCCACCTCACTCCCAGGAAGGATAGTGCCATCGGGCTGGTCATTAGGCATCTGGCTGTAACAGCAGGGCTGCAGCCGGCCACCTCTGAGCCCACGGCAGCCCAGCCACGCTACTTCTCAGGCCTGGAGGATGTGCACTCACTCCCAAGCGAGAGACAGCTGGTTCACAGTGGGCCGCTGCCTCCATGAAGCCTTCCGTGAACCCCTTCCTGCAGGCTGGGTAGGCGCTCACCCAGCCCCTTCATGACTGAGCCACCCTCAGTTCCTAGACCAGGCCTGGCACTTGGCAGCCTGAGATGACCAATGAATGAGAGGATGCGGCTGGTGCCACTCCCTGGCATGTACCTGCCCAGCAGGCAGAGACTGGCACTGACGGGCCTCAGGAAGCATTTGCTGAGTGACTGTCAGCCTGAGGGGACACGTCCCCAGAGGGAGCCCAGCCCTTGGCCAGAGCTCCAGGCAGCACCTGCCTTCTGTCCCCAGGCTGCCCCCAGAACCGGTTTGGCGTGGGCTGTGAGCACACCTGCTCCTGCAGAAACGGGGGCCTGTGCCATGCCAACAACGGCAGCTGCTCCTGTGGCCTGGGCTGGACCGGGCTGCACTGCGAGCTGGGTGAGTGTGTGGGGCCAGCGGGACCCCAGCATCCCCTCAGGGATGTGCCCTGGGCTGCCGTAGGGTTGGGCAAGGCTGGTGCCTGAGGACTGTCCACCCCGCCCTGCTCTGTCCCCAGCCTGTCCCCCTGGGCGCTACGGAGCCGCCTGCCGTCTGGAGTGCTCCTGCCACAACAACAGCACATGTGAGCCCGCCACGGGCACCTGCCGCTGTGGCCCCGGCTTCTACGGCCAGGCCTGCGAGCACCGTGAGTTGGGGGCCTGTGCAGCTGGGCTAGGGCCCTTTTGAGCCACTGTCCACTCCTCCTGTGTGGGTGATCCGGGCAGCAGTGAAGTGGTGGGGAGGTGGGGAGCCAGCAGCAGTGGGGAGGGACAAGGAAGGGCAGGAGGGGGCTTCTCACGGGCCCCCGAATTGGCGGGTTTTACTCACTCTGGGCAAACTGGACATTTCTGCCACCTTGTGCCCTTGTCTCGTGGTAACCGGCATCCTTCAGCCTGTCCCCCTGGCTTCCATGGGGCTGGCTGCCAGGGGGTGTGCCGGTGTCAACATGGAGCCCCCTGCGACCCCATCAGTGGCCAGTGCCTCTGCCCCGCCGGCTTCCACGGCCACTTCTGTGAGAGGGGTGAGTGCTTCGTGCCTCCCTGAACCCCCACCCCCTGGCCCCATCCCGTCTGGGTGCAGGACAGGAGGAGGACACTGAGCCCACTGCCCCCACCAGGGTGTGAGCCAGGTTCATTTGGAGAGGGCTGCCACCAGCGGTGTGACTGCGACGGGGGGGCACCCTGTGACCCTGTCACCGGTCTCTGCCTTTGCCCACCAGGGCGCTCAGGAGCCACCTGTAACCTGGGTGAGTCTGGGGTCCTGTCCAGGAAGGGCGTAGGTGTGGGTCTCCATCAGTGACCAATATCGATTGATTGGGCCCTACCTGTGCCAGTCCTGGGCTGGGCACCATGCCCTCCTGTGGCCTCTGCACCTGGACCGTGCCCCCTGGGGGGGTTGGAGTCAGCTGCTGGGACATGCGGTGCCAAGCATGGCACTCCTGCTGGAGCCTTAGGCCAGGCCCTGCCGTATGGCCTCCACAACGTCCCAGGAAGGTCATGGTCATGGGCGGGGGCTCTGGTTGGGTGGAAAGACTTCCCTGATCTGCCAGCTGTGGATGGGGGGACATCGAGGGGGCTGTGGCCCCTCCAGCCCAGAGGGCCCCACCTGAGGATAGGAGGGCCCCACCTGAGGATAGGAGGGGCTCACCTGAGGATAGGAGGGGCCCTCCTGCTGGGGCTGCATACCTGGCCTTGTGGCTCTGGGCCTGTTGTGCCCTGAGGGGGCATCCCTGAACACTGGCTCCTGTTTGCCCTCCTGGGGCAGGGCAGGAACTCGGTGGTGATTCTGGGCTTGTGCCTGGGGCCTGGGCTTTCTCATGCAGGAGCTCACTGGCTGCAGAATGTAGCTGAGGAAGGCAGGGCAGGAACTGTTTACTCCTCAGGGGAAACCGAGGCCCAAGGTCTTAGCTCCCACACACACCCAGGCGGAAGGCTTCACTCCACCTGGGCTCTGTCAGGGGCCCCTAGGTCCAGGGTCCCTGGCGCCGGGAAGGCAGGGATGATGATCAGGTTTGTCTCCTGCCCCCTCCGCCTTGCAGATTGCAGAAGGGGCCAGTTCGGGCCCAGCTGCACCCTGCACTGTGACTGCGGGAGTGGGGCTGACTGCGACCCTGTCAGTGGGCAGTGTCACTGTGTGGATGGCTACATGGGGCCCACATGCCGAGAAGGTGAGCTGGGCTTCCTGGGGAAGGGCGGGAAGGCACCATCCCCTCATCAGCATCAGCTCCACCCTGGCAGAGGACCCCTCTCTCACCCACTGCAGAGTTGGCCAGGTTACCCTATGGCTATTCAGACATAGCGAATGTCATCTGTCCCCGCTTGGTACCCAGAGTGTCACTTGGCTTCTGATGGGTGGAGTGTGAGCTTCACAGTCACATAACCAGGGGACAGGGGTGGGCCATGCTGCCAGCTGGAAACAGCCCATCCTTCCCAGCCCCAACAGCTGCAAGGGTGGGCTGCAAACTGCACTGGGGGCCTGAAGAGGGTCATGACCCCATGGCTGGGCTGGACCACCCACAGTGTGGATGGACGCTGGCCATCCCTGCCCCTCCTGCCCCCCCCACACGTGCACCAGGATGTGAGGGTGTGTCTGTGCACGCATATGCAACAGTGTGAGCAGCGTGTGTGTGCATGTGTGCCAATACATGTGTGCGGCACCCAGTATGTGCCAGTCCATGCATGCAGTCCTGCACGGGCAGCAGGCACCTGTGTGTGCCAGTGCCTGTGTGTTATGTATGCATCAGTGTGTGAATGTGGCCAGTGCGTCTGCGCAATAGTGCATGCATGTGCGGCAGGGGGCACAGGCGTGTGTGCCGGGCATGTGTGAGCGTGCTCCAGCACCTGTGTGAAGGTGGCTCCTTAGCGCCACCTTCAGGACCCTGAGGCCGGCCTGGAATGTGCTCTCTGCCTGCAGGCAGTGCTTTTGGGATGCCCCCACCCCTCTGGCCAGCCCAGACTTGGCTGCCCGCCCCCCCCGCACCATGTACCCCCCAGCGGTGTTGGGAAAGGTTGTCTTTGCAGAGGGAAGTGAGAGGCAGGCTTGGGGCCTGTGCGGGGCAGGACATGTGGGCGGGGCAAAGGCCAGGCGCCAGGCTGCAGGCTCTGCCTTTTGGCTAACTGGGGATGTCACACTTGGGGTCCTCGGCTTGGAGGCCCCTAAATAGTCTTGACGCTGTGTATGTGTGCATCTGTTTGTGCCTTTCTAAGGCAGACCTGGCTGCAGACTGTTCGGAACCTTAAGACAGGGGAGCACCCGATCTCGGTGGAACGGAGCGGGGCGGGGCCGGGCGAGGAGGGGCGGGGCAGCAGCCTGTGCGCTGGTGTAGGGACAAAAGGCTGCCCGGCAGCGGTATCTAGTGGTCAGCTGTGGTACTGCACCGCGAGCTGCCGGCACCTGGGCTGGGTGCCGGGGGCAGTGCCTTGACATTGAGCTGGAGGCCTCAGGAGCCTGGGGCCCCATGGGCAGGGTCTTGCGGGGCGTGGGGAGTCCTGGGTCCTGCGCCCTCCCCTGGAGTGGACTTGGCTTGGCATTGGGTAAAGCCCCTGATGTCGCGGGTAGTGGGGGCTTGGAGGGGCTGAGAGCTTTCCTTTGGGGAGAGAGAGAGCTCCCCCCGCCCCCCGCCCCCCGCCCCCTGCCCCTGTTCCTTCCCCGAGTGCAAAGGAGTGAGAAGGGAAGCAGGCTGTGCGGGGGAAGTAGAGGTCCCTGAAGGCCTGGATGAGGTCACGCCTTGCTGCCATTACTGTGGCTCACTCAAGGCTGGGGGTAGTAACATGGCCTGCTCTCTCTCACCTCCAGGTGGGCCCCTCCGGCTCCCCGAGAACCGTCCTTAGCCCAGGGCTCAGGTAAGGGGTGTGGGGAATGCCCGTGGGCTTGCCAGGAGGGTGGGTTATGGCAAAGTCAAAGAAGAGTGCTTAAGTATAATCTGGGCCCCACAGGGCAGCGGCTGCACCCGGGGTCTTGGGCCCCAGGAATCTGGAGCTCAGAGACCAAGGCCGGGGCCAGAGCTGGGAAGGACAGGCTGGGAAGGATTGGGAAGGATGAGTGGGCCCTGCCCTGCTTTGCTGGGCTGAGCTGCTAAGGGGAGGGGTGGGAGGAGGAGGTGCCAGCCCAGAACCCAGTCTGTTTTGGGAGCACCCACCCCACCCTGGACTGACCCTCTTTTCTCCTTTTCCCCAGCGGCCACACTGCCCGCCTCCAGCAGACCCACATCCCAGAGCAGTGGACCAGCGAGGCACTAGCAGAGGCAGCCCCGTGGAGCCCGCCTCTCTAGTCCCAGCCAGAGGGGACCCAGGCCTTTGGTGACCAGTGAGAAGGACACTTCATGGGCCCAGAGCTCCTGGTACTGCCCTTCCTCTGAGGGCCGTGGAGGGCTGTGGACAGCCCAGCAACCTGTTGCTCTTGGAGGCTGGTGTGGTCTTGAGGAGGGAAGTCTCGCATGGCTGCTGGAAGGGAGGCGCCTCCTGGCCTGGCTCTGCAGAACCCAGGGGCACGCTCTGGGTCTGGGCTGAGGAAGCCCCGCTCTCCCCGCGGCTGTGAGTCGGACTGAGGACAGGTGTGGGCACCAATGTGGGCGCAGGTGCAGGCACAGGGCCACTGTCCTCCAGGCAGCCTTTTTGGTGCTAGGCCCTGGGACTGGAAGTCGCCCAGCCCGTATTTATGTAAAGGTATTTATGGGCCACTGCACATGCCCGCTGCAGCCCTGCGATCAGCTGGAAGCTGCCTGTCATCTCCTGCCCGATCCCCAGAAACCCTGATTCAGGTCTGCAGGGTCCTGCGGGCTCACCAGGCTGCTGGCTCCAGTACCATGTAAATCCAGGAAGGTAAAGGAGCAGGCAGCCTCCTCGTGGCCTGTGTGTTTGCTGCGTTACGTGGACTCTGTGTGGGCTCCTCCCTGGGGCCCGGCCAGCGCAACGATGCACACAGGGACCTCCCAGTGCACCCGGGGCCCTTTGCAGGGGTGGGGGTGCCACACAAGTGAAGAAGTTGGGACTCATCTCAGTTCCCGGTGCTATTGAGGAGAACGCTGGGGCTGCATTCATTACTGCTGAGACACCCCCTGAGACCCAGAGACCGGCTGTTCCCGAAGAATGGCCCAGGGAGAGGAGGGCTGGTGTGGAGGGGCAACCTGGACTGAGGCCAAACTCCCTTGGGCCCACCCCACCCACCCCTACCTGAGCATCAGCAGTGGGGGGAGGGCAGCATCGCAGGGGGCAGGGGCTCCCTGGGTGAGGACAGGCTGGCCTTCCCGAATGCCTGGCACTCATGGGTTGAGGCTGACGTCTCCTGGAAGAAGCGCCCAGAGTGGACGGTAGAGGCAGAGGGTAGGGGCAGTAGCTGGGGGCTCCTCTGCAGGATGGGGTGGCCAGTGGAGGGGGCTGCACTCACACCGCAACACAGGACTCTCTCTCCCTTGAGAAGGCCGCCTTAGGGTCTGGGCTGCCGCCCCCTATCACCCTAAAACCAGCCAAGGTGGCTGAGGCCCCAGGGCAGAGGATTTCACCAGCAGGAGGAGGAGGAGGAGTCTGGTTGCTCATAGACAGCAAGGGAGCTGTCACAGAGGAAGCCGATGAATGGACCGCCGTGGGGACACTTTAAAGTAAAACAGTGATAAGGGAGGGTGGGATGGTGGGGATGCAGGAGCAGTAGCCAGAGAGAGACGGACTGGGGTGCAGACGGAGTGTGGAAAACGCACACCTTGAAATGAAGCATCCAGCAGATGGGGTGAGTGGATACAGCTCAGGAGATTCTCCCAGGAATAGCAGGGAGGCATGAAGAGAGACAATGTACAGAAGACAGATGAATGGAAATGGGTAAGGGAGGTGTTCATTCACATCCATCTAACTGCAAAATACAATAAGAAGAAGTCATTGACATGAAGCAACGATGACCAAGACGTTCTCAGATCTAAAGGTGAATGATCTCAGTCACCCTGGAAATGCACAAGGTGGAAAAATAACATAAAAAAGCCATAAGACCTTGAAGAACATCAATGTCAAAGATAAATTCTAAAGTCCCAGAGAAAAAAGAAGAATGGGAATCGAATTGACTTCAGTCTTTACACAAGAAACACGGAGAGCCGGAAAACTGTGATGTTCCATCCTCAGAGTTTGAAGGAATATTTGAAGCCTGAATTTTATGTCCAGCTAAACTATCAAGGGCATGCAAAGTCCATGTTATTCTTAGGCTTTCAAGCCTCAGCCATTTTTATACAGAAAAGCCTGACTTGAAAATGCTCTTAGAGACATTCTCCAGCCAGAAGAGCGAAGCCAGGAGGGTGCTCTGAGATACTCAGTCACCACAGTTCCCAAATGGCCTAGCAATTCAGAGAATCAAAATACCCCCATTACTCCCCAATGGGAACCCCCGACAGTCTCAGTATGGTGTGAGGGTGTGGACGGGGGACCTGGCAGGTACCAATCACTCATCCCGCTCAGCGAAGACACAGTGTTCAGCTACGGAAGCCATAAGGCAGGCTGAGCTTCTGCCCATCCGGAGGAAATCTCAGCTATCCAATGGCAGTCAGGAACGGAGGAAAATAAAGCAGAGTAACTAGAAAACACACTCACAGATCCTAATGTTAACGGTTACAAATGACGACGGAAAAACGAACTCCTGACCGTATATTATATAGTTTCAAATAGCTAGAAGGAGGATATTGAATGTTCTCAACACACATAATAAACACTTGAGATGATGATATGCTCATTACCCTGATTTGATGACTAGACATCCCATGTATCAAAACATCACTGTGTATCTGATGAATATCTACAATTATTATTTGTCAATTAAAAACATTAAAAACAGACTAGACTGCATTAAGATATACTAAATAGTATTTTCACTATAAAAGACATGCTTCAAAGGGTAGAAATACAGACATGCAGAGTAAACCAAAGGAGAATTAGGGCAGGTGTTTGAATATTTCAGGGTGAGAAGCATCGTGACAGTCTATAAATATACATACACATATACGCACCCAACAATGAGGCTCAAACATTCATCCAGCAGTGATGGATAGAACAAATAGAAATCACTGTCATGGGTGATTTGAACGTGCGCTTTACAAAAACCAATAGGTTGAGCAAGAAGACTTAGCAATGATAACCTGGAATGAGCTTGGGCACACATGGTGCATCTGTGTTTATACTTACATGTTTACTGTGTTCACATACACCTTTTCAGCTTAACAATATATATAAAGTTGGGTACACGTGCAGTTTTGTTACATGGACATATTGTATGGTGGAAAAGTCTGGGCTTTTAGTGTTACCATTACTGAATAGTGTACATTCTGCCCATGAAGTAATTTCTCATCCCTCCCACCCTCCCACCCTTCCAGTCTCCAGTGTCTGTTACTCCCCTGTCTGTCTGTCTGTCTGTCTACACGTTATTTAGCTCCCACATATAAGGGACAGCATGCAGTATTTGACTTTGTTTCTGAGTTATTTCACCTAAGATAGTGGTCTTCAGTTCCATCCATGTTGCTGGAACAGTCATGATTTCATTCTTCTTTATGGCTGAGTAGTCGTCCATGGTGTGTGTGTGCGTGCAAATACTGCATGTCTGTACTAAATGGAATGCAGATATATATATATATATATATATATGTAAAATTTACGCATGCGTGCACACACATCTCCACACACATCTTTATCCAGTCATCCACTGATGGGCACCGGTTAATTCCGTATCTTTGCTAGTGTGAACAGTGCTGTGATAAACACATAAGTGTGAGCATCTTTTTGATACAACGGATTCCTTTCCTTTGCATAGATGCCCTGTGGTGGGATTGCTGGATCGAATGGGAGTTCTATTTTTAGTTCCTTGAGAAAAACCATAGCATTTTCTTTAGAGGCTAAGTGAGTTCACATTCCCACCAACAGTGTATACGCATTTCCTTTTGTGTGCATCCTCAACAACATGTTATATTTTTGACTTTTTAATAATAGCCATTCTGACAGTGTGAGATGATATTTCATTGTGGTTTTATTTATTTTTTTGAGACAGGGTCTCACTCTGTCACCAGTGTTGGAGTGCAGTGGCACCATCTCGACTCACTGCGACCTCTGCTTCCCAGGTTCAAGCGATCCTTCCACTTTAGCCTCCCAGGAAGCTAACTACAGGTACAAGCCACCACGCCCAGCTAATTTTTGTATTTTCTTTTTGTAGAGATGGGATTTTGCCATGTTGCCCAGGCTGGTCTCAAACTCCTGAGCTCACGCGATCTGACCGCCTCAGCTTTCCAAAGTGCTGGGATTACAGGTGCGAACCACTGCACTCGGCCTCGTTGTGGCTTTAATTCACATTTCTCTGATGATTAGTGATACACTTACATTTCTGTGTATAAACTTTACATTCAGCAAGTGGAGAATAACGGAACGCTTAAGAAAACCAAAGTTTCCTTCTTTGAAGACTAAGAAGCAAGAAAACACCTTGCAAGACTGATTTTTTAAACACGAGAGAAAAAAATACACAAGAATTAACTACAGATACAACAGAGAAGAAAGCATAAAAAATTATGAGCAACTATGTACCAATAACTTGGAAAACACTTAGAAAAATGATAAACTGGGGAAAAATGCGAATTAGGTGGTGGCCTAAGAAGAGGCGAAGAGCCGCGGCAGAGCCGCTCCTTCCCTCTGCTCAGCCCCTGGAATCCTGGCACAGCTGTAGCGTGCATGGTTACATCAGGTGTATAAATTTGTCAACCAGTACACGTTCCAGAAATTTTTTTTTTTTTTGAGACGGAGTCTCGCTCTGTTGCCCAGGCTGGAGTGCAGTGGCGCGATCTTGGCTCATTGCAAGCTCTGCCTCCTGGGTTCACGCCATTCTCCTGCCTCAGCCTCCTGAGTAGCTGGGACTACAGGCGCCCGCCACTATGCCTGGCTAATTTTTTTTTTTTTTTTTTGTATTTTTAGAAGAGACGGGGTTTCACTGTGTTAGCCAGGATGGCCTCGATCTCCTGACCTTGTGATCCGCCTGCCTCGACCTCCTAAAGTGCTGGGATTACAGGCGTGAGCCACTGCACCTGGCCCAGAAATTTTAAATGGAGGAAAAACAGCTCACCTCATCCCACAAAGGCAGCGGAAACTTGATTCTAAAGCCAAGAGAGGACAGTAACAAGGAAAGGTAACTGCAGACTTATTCCATGTGGGCAAAAATCCTAAATCAAATATTAGCTATCCAAATAAGAGTATTTTACCAAGAACACTGGCCTGACCAAATGGACCGAATGCAAGGACAATTTCACATCAGAAGATGTGTCGGTGCATTTGGGTGAGAAGAGAAATCAGATGACTGTATTGATGGCAGCAGGAAGAACGTTGGACAGAGATCAAAGCCTGTTTGGGAAAGAAATTCTTGGAAACCTGAGAAAGGGCCTTTTTTGATAGTGATTAGGTGCAAGTGTCATGTTCAGGGGAGAAACCGATGAATTCAGGTCTGTCCAAAAGATGCCGCCCAGCAGGGCCTGCTGTGCCCACTGGGGTGACAGTCGTCTGGTCCTGCTATACCTCCTCCCAGCCTTCTGCTCTTCACAGCCCTGCCATGACATCCCATGTCTTTGCTAGGCCTTCCCCATCAGAGCACAAACGCGAGAGGCAGGGGCTTCGCTGCATACCTGGACCAGCTGGAACCGGACCTGGGTAGAGTACGGTGAGTGTCGTCACAAGAGTGAATAAAGTCACATCAGAAGATGCCTGCATCAGCCTCACTGCCCCCCACCGCCCCAGCAGGCAGTATCTTCAGACGAGGAGAAGCAACTGAGAGGCATGAGGAACTCAGGGGAAGACACACCTGCCGTGGTTCTCAGGGGACAAGATCATCTCCACAGAAAACCCCAAAGGGCTAACAGACATTGTTACAGCTGGTAAGGATTCAGCAAGGTTGGCAATAAAGTCCTATAAATCATGGAAAACGTACAACATGTGTAAAACCTGTAACATTGATAGTGCTTCAACACCAACAACAACCAACAACAAGACGACAAAATAAGTCGCCGTTCAGCACGGCAACAAAACCTGCACATCTACAGGAATGTATCCGGCAAAAGAATTTCTGGATTCTTTCAATTCTTCTGATAGAGTTTATAAAGACCTCAAAAGGCCTGAACAAATGACAAATGGAAGGCAAATGCGACATGAAAAATGTCACTTCCCAGCTATGTTGGATCCATGCATTTGCTGGAAAGGCCCAGCGACGGAGTCCACAGGTGGCATCTGGTGGGCAACCTGCCATGTCTAAAACTGACAAAGGTCTGGAGTCAAGAATGGCAGAGCTGAGCCAGAGAGAGGAGGACCGAGCCGAGCTGGAGAGGGGAGGAGATGGGCAGAATTCAGAGACCCCACAGCCGAGGCCATGTGTACGGAGAAGGCCCGTCTCACCAAGACCAGAGATCTGCACATCAAAACACCAGTCTATGGCTTACTCCCACCAGCAAAAGTTGGCGGCCGAGGGCTCTGAGTGAATGTGGGGTGAGGACCCCCTCCATGAACCACCGGGGTCCCAGGGCCAGCCCTGGAGCCGGCAGCAGTCCAGGCATCGGAGGCCCCGGAGCCCGGCCAGGAGTGCTTCTGCCAGACACCAGGTGGCGTGAGAGGAAGGCGTGCAGCAGGCTGGGGAAGGGGAATCCCTGCAAAGGACACCGCCAGGGCGGGACATGTTCTGGAATGTTCTGGAGGGGACTGATGAGCAGAGAGCCGCTCAGATAGATCCTAAAACGTGGTTGGGCAAGAGCAGGAACCAGGATGAGGTCATGTAAGTGTGCACCCTGTGTACAAATTCTCTCCTGGTCACAGGACAGCAGCAGGGGCTCTGTGGGCTGAGGATGCACATGGCACACGGGACGGGGTGGTGGGGACACGGGGGTGGGATGGAGGGATGTGCTCACCGTGGGCCTCCGGACCTGACAGGTGACAGACCCAACTCCGTGCCTGGACAGAGGGACTGGTGGCCTGTCCCGTCTCTGGCTGGACGGAGGGACTGGTGCCTGTCCAGTCTTTGACAGTTGTCCCGGCCTAGCTGGGGCGGCCACTCCCGCCTGGCTTCTGTGCCTCTGGGAACCACACCCCCCTTGCTCCCCGGCCCCAGGAAAGGTTAGGTGGTGCCTGTCCGGACCCAGCAGTGTCCACTCTGTGCCCGCCCAGGCCTGGGCACTGAAGTTTGCCAAGATGAACCCCAGTCCTCGGCCTGGGCTGCCCCAAGCCTGGGCTATCCTGCCCAGGGTGGCCTTGGGGACAGGGCTTGGGTGCAAGTCCTCAGCAGCAGCCCCCTCCCACTGCCCTGCATCCACACAGCCCCCATGGCACCCCAGGCCAACAATGGCCTGCAGGATGGGCTGGGACACCAAGCACTGCGGACACCCTGGCACCCTACTTGGGGCACAGGCCTTGTTGGCTAGACAGGTGTCTTTAGAGCCCTGATAGCCCCCTGCAGTGGGGCCCACTGACCCCTGCAGTGGGAAGAGGGTCTTTGGGCCTCAGTTTCACCCCCTGCAACAGGAGGGTCTGTGCAGCTGGAGACCTACCCAGGCTATGCGGCTGCACAGGAGGGCTGGGCTAGGCAAGCCCTGCCTCCTGGGACCCCTCTCCAGCTGAGCCGGTGTGGCAGAGCCCCTGCAGGACCCCTATTATCTGGGGACTGTGGGCAGGGAAGTGTCCCTGGGCCCCAACACTGAAAGTACGGGATGGGCTGAGGTTCCAGGAGGAGAGTGAGCAAGACCCCGGGGAGGGGGTGATCGACGTGCTGGGGGTCCAGGCTGACTCTGTCCTGCTGAGGGGGCCATGGCACCTGGGCCAGTGAGGACAGCACCCCAGGCTGAGCAGGGGCCCTCAGAGGGGCGTGAGCTGGCACTGGTCCTGGGGACGGCGCTACACAAGCCTGTGGCCCCCTCTCCTGACACCCCTCTTGCCCATAGGTCTCCCCGCTGCCTGGGCCCCCACACCTCGCTGGCAGCCCAGGCCTGCGCTTCCTGACTCCGCCGGGAGGGGCTCTCGTCCTGAGCAGGCCTGAACTGGGGCCTCCCCAGGTTGCCCCAGATGCCCCCAACAGCCTGGCCGCTACCATAGCAGGACGGCCACCCAGCCTGGGCCTGGACCCCCTCCCTGCAGGCTGAGCATTCTCACTGCCCGCTGAAATGCACAGGCTGCTGTAGCCACTTGCAGACAGAACTGAGGCGCAGAGGCTGAGTCACCTGCCCCAGGTCACATATACAAGAGTGAGGTCACAGAGTCAGAGGCCAGGCTTTCCAGGTCCGCCTTGCTCCGTGAGCTGAGCATGAACTTGGCAGTGAGAACCACCCGGAGGCTGCAGGGCAACTGGGTTTACATAAAAATGCTGCCCCCTGGCCACCACACACACACACGCACGCACACAGAGAGAGACATGCCAGCACATGTGCACACACCACATGCCAACACACATGCCCTGCCTTGGCTGCCAGTTTGCTCCCACAGGAGCTCCAGGAAAAGCCTAGGGAGTAACCAGTTCACAGGCGGGACAGCGGAGGCTGGAGATGCCGCGCCGGGTGGGGAGGGGCTGGCCCCATCTCAGGGGATTCTGCTCCCAGGTGCCTCCTCTTTCCCAGAGCCCTGGCTGTGCCCCACCCTGCGAGGCGGCCACTGACCAAAGCCCTGCCCAGGACAGTCCTGCGTGGGCTCCGAGCCTGGACTGGGCCATTGCTGCTGCCCAAGGCCATGGAGGTGACCGGGAGAGGAGCTGGCCCGCCTCACACTGCACGGCCCTCCAGACCTCGCCTCCTCCCGAGCCCTGGTCCAGCAGGCAGCGGCTGGGAGCAGCTCATTCTCTCAGCCCACCCCACCTCTCACGCACCAAGTCCTGCAGCTGCCTCAGGCCTGGGAGGGGTGGAGGGCAGCCTCCTATCACCATTTCTTGCTAGCACCTAGGGTAGACGCACCCCTGACTTTCCTGCAGAAGCCAGGGCCCCAGACCCAGGAGGATCAGGGCAGATTCTCAGGTGTATGCTGGGTGCTCCCTCCCTGAGTACAACATGACCCAAGCCCACAAAGGCCACGGGCATTGGTGTGGGACACAGGAGGGCTGGCGGGGGCTTCCCGGGACAGAGAGGACCAGTCCTCTCGCTGTGCCAGCCTGGGTCAGCCAACTGGCTCAGGGACTGCCTCTTCTGCCTGTAGGTCCCAGGACGAGATGGCTGGGAGGGAGGTGGGGCCTTCCTCCAACCCTGCGACACTGCAGAGGGATCCCCAAAAGCTCTACTGCATCCCTGAATCCTCTTAAACCACTGGCCAGCCTGGGCCCTGCAAGGTGCAGCTGTGCCGCCCCTGGGTTCTCAGTACACGATCAGGGGCCACTGGCCCTGCTCCAATGCTCCAGCTGGTGAGCAGACGGGCCACACCAGGAGCGAGCTCGGGGCGACCACGCATGAGGGGGCCGGTCCTGGCCCACGGCACCCAACACAGGGGGGCCATGCACAGGGGGCCTGATGCCGGCCTGCGGCATCCTGAGTGAGTATGTCCCGGGAAAATGTGTGGGCACAGCCTTTGCCTGGGCTGTGTCACTCTGAAAATCCAGGTTCTTAAGAAATAACTTTTTAATGTATTTAGAAACCTCAAAACTGACATCTCCCTGCTGGGTCCCCTCCCTCTGGCCGGCCCCCCTCTCAGAACATGGGGCACTCCTGGGCACTCAGGGCCCTTCTTGTCCCACTTTGGGGTAGGAAGAGCACAGGAGGAGACCTCGCATTGTCCCCGATAATCACTATTGGTGCCTCCTGTGCCCATCAGTCCGGGTGGAGTTGCCCCGTGGGTGCAGTGGGGAGGTGGGGCCCAGCAGCTGAGAGAGGCCCAGCCAGCCAATGGGAATAGGCTGGGCTCCCTGGGACTTGGGGTGGCCCCCTCGAGCTTGCCTGGGGTGCCTCTCGGGGGACATGTGATCTTCCTTCTGTGAAGTGTCCGGAGCCCGGCACCACAGCCACAGGCTCTTGGGAAGCCCCATGGAACCATGCTGGGTCCTTGAGACAAGCTCCCCACGCTCTCTGGAGCCAGGCACGGCCACTTGCTGATCGGGGACAGGCTGTGCTGCCACAGGCTGTGCTGCCACCGGCTGGCCTCGGCAGGGCTATACGTCCGTCTCCACCCGCAGACGCTCCATCCTGCGGACGTTGCCCTCCACGGCCACACGGCTGGTGATGAAGCGGGCAAAGTCCTCGGGGAACCAGCCCGTCTCTCCGTCCCGGAGCCTCTCGCCATAGAGCCAGCCTGCACCCGGATGGGGTGGGAGGGAGGTGACAGGAAGGCCGTGGCTCCCCCAGCCCCTCTGAGCTGCTGTGCCTGAGCACACCAGGGCCAGGCTTCTCCTAGAACCGACCACCTGCTCCTGCCTCAGAGCAGACAGCTTCCGAGGCCCTGCTTGTGGTCACCGGGCACCCGGCCCCTGCTCAGGTGCTGGCCACTGAGAAGGGTGCTGGGCTGAGCACACCCCACACAGCTCTGCCCGGCATGAGGAGATGCCCTGCCTGCCCTCTGCAGGCTCATGCTGGGCATCCCCTGGGAGGGCAGAGATACCTCCTCCTCCCCATGTAGGACACACTGACCATGAACCTGCTTTTGATTCTTGGGCTCGGGGATGCGGGAGTGCTCCCTTTGAGGAAGCCCTCGAGAGAGGGTGAGCACATGGTCAGCCTGCAGCCCGGCATGCTATGGACCTGGCCAGACCGGATGCTGACTCACGCCTGCCTGTCCCTGCCCACCCATCTGTGCCCGATGCCCCTGCACTCACCATCCTCCTGCTGCAGAACCAGGACCACATCCGCCTGCTGCAGTGTGACCTCGTCTGCTTGCTTCGCGAAGAAGGCCTTCGTGATCTCCACCTGGGGCAGGTCTGGATAGGGCAGTGGCCATCGCAGGGCTGTCGGGAGGCATGGGCCAGGCTCCACTCCCCGACGGCCTCCAGCAGACACATTCCCTGGGGCCAGGGTGCCCCATCCCCGGACTGCCAGGCCGCAGCACAAGGCCAGGTGCCAGGCTCCCTTGGGCTACAGTGGGGGCCAAAGTGCCCAGCCATGGCAGAGGGCCAGCCCTGCAGGCCCCCAGCCCGCACTCACCTCCTTTGTTGGAGAGGCCCTGCCACTGTCTCTCACTGTGTGTGAGCGCCACGATCCACCGCGCCCGGTCACTCCTGGGGACCAAAGACAGCATAAGCCAGGCCTGGAGACCAATCCTGCCCGTCTGATGTTCCTTGACTTCTGACAGCCACCCATGGGGGCCATGGCAAGGAGATGGGTGGTGGGGGTGGGCAGGAGTGGCTGGGCAGACTGTGCCAGGCAGGCTAACCCCCAAGTCACCCCTAGCCCCAGGTCACAGGGTTGGGTAATGGCCACACACCCAGACCCCAGCCTGCTGGACCTGAGTCCACCCCGTTTCCTGGCACTGGGCCCCAGCTCCCTACCCCCTCCATTTGCTGTGACAGACTCAGCCCCAGCGTCCTCATCTGGAAACAGGGCCCAGAGCTGTCCTCGGTCAAGAGGAGCTGAGAGGGAATATGGAGACTGGCACACTTGTGTGCCTGCCTTCCACAGGGGTCCCGCAGAGACCCCATCAGTGACCACTCCCATTCTGAGTGCCAGGACCACCCTGCTGTCTGAACTGGCCCCCACCGGCCAGGCTGGCTGCAGCCCAGCAGCACTGCTGTCCACCTGCAGGTGTGCCCCCAGGGCCTCAGGGCTCTCCTGCCTCGGGGCCTCTGCTGAGCAGCCCCACTCTCCGGCCCCAGCTCCCTCTGCTCCCATGGGCTGAGCTTTCCTTACGGCGCCCCCCGCACCCCACCCCCCACCTTGTTTCCTCCCTTGTTCCTACTCCTGGTGGCCCAACTGTTGGTGCGTCCCCTCCCGGGAACATAAACTCCACGAGGACAAGGCCGTTTCTGTTCCCAGCTCTACCTCAGCACGTACAGCAGGGCCAGGTGCACAGTGGGCGTTCAGAGCCAGTCGTGGAACAGCAAGCGAGGCAGGTGGATAACCCGGTCCCCGTGGAGCTAATGTGCCTGTGGCCTGGGAACAGCCCTCCCGGGAGCCCACTTACGCGGAGTCTGAGGAGAGCAGCAGCTGCTCCTGGCGGCCCTCGCTGTTGCGAAGCAGGGTCACCTGGAAGGGGTGGGGCACGGAGGAGCTGCGGTTGCCGCCCCCGGGCAGAGGGAGCTCAGATGGCTCTATCTTCTCCACCTGGATGTGGTTCATCTGGGCGTAGTCCTGGACCACGTAGCTCTCCTCGCTGTGGGGACACGGGCAGTCGGTGGGACGGTCCCACCCAGCTCCTACCCGGTGCCTGCTGGGCTCCCATCCAGTTCCCACCCGGCTCCCCTGCAGTGGTGGGGAGGCAGCCATGGACAGGCTGCAAGAGTTCCCGCATCCCACAGAACAGAGGCCACGGCTTTCGAGTCCTCCTCGTGGCTGTCACAGGCAGACCCAGGTCTGCAGAGGAGGCCAGAGGCTGCACAGTGAGCGCCACCTGCCCCCGAGTGTCAGGTAGAGCATGTGCCGAGGAAGCCGCGCCTCAGCTCTGAGGTCAGAGGGGCTCAGGGCCGACTCCCCGCACCCTCCTGCCCCAGGGCCAGCGGCCCAGTGTCCATGGAGTGGGGCTCCCCACACCCTCCTGCCCTAAGGCCACCTCTTCTTCTTGGTCACAACCAGGACATCGTTGAACAGGAACAGGTAGCACGTTGGCCGGCTGGCGATTTTTCGAAAAAGTCCGGTTTCTTCCACTAAGAACAGCTCCCCGCGCTTCAGCAGCCACCGGGAGGCGGAGATCAGTGGGAGGGACTGGGGGGACAGAGCCGGGAGGCGGAGATCAGTGGGAGGGGCTGGGAGGGACAGAGCCGGGAGGCGGAGATCAGTGGGAGGGGTTGGGGGGGACAGAGCCGGGGTGAGCAGGTCCCCAGGGGGTCAAGGACGCACAGCACCAGGTGGGACTGGCCCCTGCCTCTGGACTGGGTGACCAGCTGGCTGCCCCCAGTCGGGGCTGGACAGAGGAAAGGGGCACGATGTGTCCAGGCCTCAAATCAAGGTGCACCAGGCCCCGGACCAGACCCTTCCCGATAGCCCAGGGCTAGGTGACCACTGAACACTTCACCCAAGCCAGGACTCGAAGGCCAGTGCTGGGGAAGCCTCCACACACACCTCACCCCTCTGTGGCGATTACGCAGACGCTGGGCCTCCTAGGTACGAGGGCCTGCTCAGCCCCGAGGGAGGGTTGGTTGACAGGGGCAGCCCCACCCGTGATGGCCACGCTCCACGTCTGGGGCCTTTCCTGGCCCCTGAGCCACAGAACATCCTCCCTGCTGCCTGGTGCTGAGTTGCTGGAGTCAGTGGGGGGCAGAGGGATGGCAAAGGCCAGGGGGTGGGCAGTGTGGGGGTGGGCATCGCAGTGGAGGGTGGCAGCACAGGGTGATGGGGGTGGGTAGTGTGGGGGTGATGGGGGTGGGCAGTGTGGGGGCGGGCAGCGTGGGGGCAATGGGGGCGAGCAGTGCAGGGGTGATGGGGTGGGGGCGACAGGGTGGGCAGCATGGGGGCAATGGGGGTGGGCAGCGCAGGGGTGACAGGAATGGGCAGCATGTGGGTGGGCGTCACAGTAGAGGGTGGCAGTACGGGGTGGGGGTGGGCAGCGTGGGAATGAGTAGCCTGCCCACCAGCCCCCGCTCCTCAGCCACTGTTGACACCTCCCCACCTGCTTCCTGTGGGCCCCGGCTTCCCCACCTGTGCCCACTACAGACTCAGAGCCCCCGGCACCTCCCGCTCCCGGCCTCTGCCACCACCCTCCCGGATGGGCCTGTTCTCTCCACCCCCACACCCGTTTCCAAGACCAACTTCAAGACCACGTGGGGGTGAGAGCCCCACTTGGGGGTGGACCAGGCCTGGGAGGGGGTCCTTGCTCTGGCAGGGGCAGGTGTTACACCCCAGACTCAAGAGGATCAGGGAGACACGTGTGAGGCCTGCACGGATGTGGGCTCAGCGACAGCAGCGTGAAGTCACCGCCCTGATGGCTGCTCCAGGCAGCCCGCCCTGACCCACCCTGGGAGCCCCATCCCCCAGCTGGGACCCCTGCACCCTTACTTGGTTGTACATGGCCCTGAGTGAGGGTGGCCTGTAGCCTGTCACCCACTCCTTGCTCCACCCGGAAAGGCACCCACTGGATGGGGCACAGGACAGGAGACCCACCTGGGCCCGCCTTGGGGGAGGGGCCCTGGGCTGTCCCGGGACAACAGAGGATGGCGCCAGTGTGTGGGACCGTGGGTGGGGGGCTCTGGAGGGAGAGGTCCGAGCCCTGCCCGTTTGTGGCAGGGACTAGGGCTGCCCGGGCCTGGGCTGGAAATATTTCACCCTACCCAGAATCCAAGCCTCACTGGGAAACATGAGATCTGGGCCGGCCCTGAAATCACCCTGTCCCCTCCCGTCTGTCCTCAGGCCCTGCCCAGCCCGAGGGGTCAGCAAGGAGCCCTGGCCCCAGGCAAGCGCACTGACAGGGGCCACTCCTGTTGCCCCCTCGGCTTGGTCACTCAGGGCCTGGGGTCTGCCCTTTGCTGGTGCAGTCCTGGGGATGGGGCAAGGGCCACAGAGGCCCACCCAGTGGGAGTAGGCGGGGATACACAAGGGATGCCCCCAGATCGGGAGACTGTGGCCTGGAGAGACCAAAGGCACCAGCCCTAGGAGGCCCAGCCCCCAGGCCTCATGAGGGTAGGCACCCACTCTCCAGCCCTCAGGCTCAGGGGTGTGACCTGACACGCAGGCCAGCAGG
Organism: Hylobates moloch; assembly: GCF_009828535.3. Lineage (NCBI taxonomy): Eukaryota > Metazoa > Chordata > Mammalia > Primates > Hylobatidae > Hylobates > Hylobates moloch. Next base: position 2,857,132 of record NW_026652284.1, on the reverse strand, counting down.
GAGGGCTGAGTGGGAAGCGGTCTGAGTGGCCTGATGTCCGGGGCCACCTACCTTGACCTTGCTGAAGTCCAGCTGTGTGTGCAGCGTGTACATCTGCTCCATGCGCTCCATCCTGTGGGCCCCCTCGTTGCACTGCCTCACCAGCTGCAGGGCATGGTCCCCGTGTGAGACAGGGCCCTGGCACAGCCCACACGGCCCACAGTGTGCCCAGGACCCCTGCCCAGCCAGCCTCTGGCTGCCCACAGTGCCTGCCCTGGACCAGCCGTGCCACGGGCTCATCAACTGTGCAGGAGCTCCACCGGCTCTGGGCCTCAGTTTCCCTGTCAGCGCTGTGAAAGGCTTGGGATGGATAATCTGAGAACCCTCGCTGCACTGGAAGGTGGGGGGAGCCAGCCCTACGCCATCGGGTAGGGTGGGGTGGGGTGGGGACAGGGTCGGGGTACAGGACTCGGGCGGGGCTGGGGCCAGGCCCCATCTTACCTTGCTGATGGCTTTCAGTGCGCGGTTGGCGGCCTTGTACCTCTCGGAGTGGCCCTGGGTCTTGAGGCAGAGCGTCTGGACGGACAACAGACATGGGACAGAAAGTCCCCTCTGGCATCCCAGGTGTGGAGGCTCCCACCAACAGCAGACCCTGGGTGGGGCTGCAGGGTGGTCAAGAGCTGCCCCCAGAGGGCTCCTGCAGGGCCCCACCAGCACGTATAGCCCCTGAACAGCCTCTGCACCACCTGGAGCTCTGCCAGGTCAGGCCGGGTTGAGTGGGAACAGGAGCTAGCACCCCTGCCTGGAACCCTTCCCTCCCGTCCTTGGCCATCTCCATCCAACCTGGGGAATCGTCAGTGGAGGCCCCCTGGCAGCCCCATTTCTGCACATCCCTGGGGCCCCCAGGAGTTTGAGGTTCTGTTTGGCTTGGGCAACCCTGCCATTTGTAGCCTCAGGGAGCTTAGCTCAGTCCTGCCATGTGCGGGGCTGTGTGTACGGGCAGCATGCACACGTGTGAATATGCCTGTGCACTGTGTGCGTGCATGTGTGTGCATCTACGTGTTATGTGTGTGCACTGGGTGCATGTGTGTGCAGTGCCTGTGTGTGCATGTATGCAAATGTGTGTGTGCATTGTGCGCACATGTGCATGCATGTATTGGTGCAATGCAGTGTGTGCATGTATGCATGCATGTGTGTATTGGCGTGCATCAATACATATGCATTGTGTGCACATGGGCACATATGTGCCTGAGTGCGTGTGCACTGTATGCACATGTGTGCGTGTGTGTGTACACCTTTCACTCTCATGTACCCTCTGCCCTGTGGGCTGGCATCCCACACACACAGCCCATGCTGGTGAGCCTCTCTGCATCTTTGCATCTGCCACAAGGGCACCCCACAGAACGGGGAGAGTAGGTGCTGGGGACAGGGCTACCACGTCTAGGAGGACTGGTGGGGTGGGGGCTGGGAGGAGGCTCAGCAGGGCTCTGGGTGATGCCAGTTCCAGCTCGTCAGTGTGCCTGAACCTCATGAACCATTGAGTAAGGGAACACAAATCCGCCAAGGGCTGGAACAGCTCCCGGCACAGTGAGCTCTGTGGGTGGCAGCGACCACAAAGTTATTCTGGTTATTAAAGCCATCCTAGGATCACAACTATTACAATATCATAGGCCAAGCCTGGAGGAGAAGGTCACAAGAGCATAATGCTCCATCTGAGGGGGGGCTCTGGCCGTGGGACCCCAGGATGGTGTGTCCGGCCCTACCCCCAGGCCGTGGACTCACATCCATCAGGAGGGGCAGCCGGGTCACCCGCTGCATGGGGAGGATCAGGAAGGAGAGCATGGGCAGGCCCCCGCACGCCGGCCGCCTCTCAATCTCTCTCAGGACCTCTCGGAAGGCGGCGTTGCTGCTTCTGCAAGAGAACAAGGCTGTCCTTCCAGGCCCTGCATGGCCGGCGTGTACCAAAATCAGGCGGGACCTGCAGAAGCCGGGCTAGGAGCAGGAATGTGCTTTGGGAGACCAGGGTGCAGGATGCTCCTGAGCCACCTTCCGGGCCTCGGGGCCACCCACTCACGTCAGCTTCTGCAGCGTGCGCTGCTGGTAGACCTCGTTGGAGCAGTAGGCGATGTAGGGGTGGAAGTGCTTCTCGGCGTGCTCCTCCAGGATGTCACTGATGTCCTCGACCAGCACCTGGGCCTTGTGCCGCTGCTCCAGGTCCTCGAAGAACCTGAAGGCAAGGAGGGGTGAGGAGGGTGCCACGGGCCTGGTGGTGGGGCCCCATCTGTGCACACACACAGAGATGCATCTGCATGCACACTCACACATACATGGACATGGCAGGAGCTGAGCTCAGCTCCCAGAGGCAGCACGCAGCAAGCACTTGGGGCGGGACCTGGACCTGGGATGCAGGACAGCAGGGAGGGCGGGTGGGAAGTGGTCAGAGAGGCCTGGGGCTCCTTACAGAGCCCCCTGCCACGATCCCACGCACTGGTGCTGTCCCTCTGTTGTCCAGGGGCAGCTCCAGGGACTGTCCCCAAAGGTGGGCCCGTTTGGACCTCCTGTCCTCGTGCCTTGTCCAGTTGGTGCCCTTCGCCCTTCAAGCTCCTTCCGGCTAAAACGACTGGGCCTCCACCCAGGCCTGGGCCCCCGCTGCTGCACCAGCTTGCCCCTGGGAAGAAACTCAAGGACGGAAACTCAGGGAACAGGCACAAGAGCCCAGCCTCCGGGTCACAAATAGGGTGATGCCTGGGGCCACCCCCTCCAAGGATGAGTCCCAAATCCCAGGCAGCTCTGCTGGTCAAGCTCCCAGCTGGGTTCACGAACTGTCTGTTTACTTTCACTAGGTCCCCCACCCTGTTCTGAGGGAACAGTCATGGCCGAGGGGGCCAGGTGTGGGCTCTTGGCATTCCCTGGAAGGGACTACCAGCCCCTCACCTCCTCCATGACCCAGGCCTGGGCCCAGGGTGATCAGGACGAAAGGAGTCAACACTTGGTCAGAGCTAGGCCAGGGCTACCAGGATTCTGCCCCCATGGGCGGCCAGAGCCACCAAGGCTGGGCTTGGCTGGACCCACGATGGTCACCTGGTGTGTGAGGCGGTGGCCGGAGCCTCGTCCATCCTGCAGACCCTCAGAGCACCCAACCTGAGACCACATCCATGTCTGCAGGCCCCCGCCACAGGAGATCCTCCCAGCCTAAGAGCTCTGGCCTTCGGAGGACGCCCTTGCCCAGCATGGAGGTGGGCGGGAGTCCCTCCTCCCCCTGCTCACTGGGCCCGACTGGGCCTGCCACCCACGCAGGAGCCATGCGCCCTGCAGGGAGAGTGTCCTGAGAGCCGCTTGCCCTTGAGAATCCCCAGCAGATGGAGCCGCAGTCCCCATGGATGAGGACCTAGGAGGCCATGGGAGGCCTTGGTTGCTGGATGAGCAGGGCCACGACATGCGTGCGTGCCGAGGCCGGCCAGGCTGGTCAGCAGCTCACATGGGTGACTGCGGGTTCTGAGAAAGGTCTGGGAGAGCCGCCCACCAGCTGCTGACCCCAAATAGTGATGATTCCCCAGAGAGTTCACTGTGAATGCCAGGAGCTGTCGGGGACCCAGCTGGGGGAGGAGGCCGGAGCTTCCCACCCCAGGGCAGCAATCTAAAGCCCTGAGGAAGTCAGAGGCAAACATGCAGCTGCCTGAGGCAGAAGGGACTGGAGGACACAGAGCTCAGAGAACACAAAGCCTGCATGGCTGGGGGCAGAGCTCGGGGAGGGGCAGCCACTATCCCAGAACCCTCCCCCTCCAACCCCATCCCATGCTGAGTCAGAGGTTGGGAGTTTCCCATAGCTGGTCCCTGGAGCCCTACAGGAAGCCCCTGTCTCCAGGGACAAGGCGGCTCCCTGCCCACTCTCAGGGCCTCAAAGTTCCGCAAGGGCACCCCACAGGCAGCAGATGGGTGGGACTCGCCAGGGGCGGGGCTGATATAAGAATGTGCCAGCAACCGCCACTGTCGGGGTAGCCCTGTGCCAGGCACTACAGGCCCCTAATCATCTCCCAGCTCCAACCAAGCCCACGAGGGGACCAGAGGCACCGCACCCCAGGTTAGCACTGAGGCTGAGGCTCAGGAGACCGGATGATGCTCCAGGGTCCTCCTGCATATAGGGAGCAGCACAGGGTCGAGACCACACCCAC